>NC_049987.1:12458947-12641948 GCF_000003815.2 Branchiostoma floridae | reverse complement strand
TAGAGGGTGTAATTTTACAGAGAGAGGTTGCTTGCCCTTCCCCTTTAATGTGCTCGAGGTACCTCCTCGAACCTTTTACGTCTCCTCTGAAAGATGGATGGAGCCTCAACTGAGATGCCCTTTCCAGGATTGAACCAGGTCTCCCAGTTGCTAACTTTGATTTAGTATAAACAGTGGGGCTGCTTGCTACCACTGGAACATCTTCGTGCCAAGTATTGCTATTTTTCGTTCTTTTATACATAAATACGTCTTTATATCGGATTGCCCTTTACTCTTTCCACAACTTGGGGTATTGACTTACAGAAAATGTTGTGATTTCAGAGTCTTGGTTACCATGATTGGCAGAGTTGAATATAGGGCAGTTTCGCCATTATATTTTGATGGCTGGAATTAAGAAAAATTAACTGAGCCTACATGTAAGAGGTCTGACAGTCTTTGCTTATTTGGAAGTCGAACATTTGATGTGCACCAGGTCAATATGCACCTTCATCGTTACTCGCGTCCTTAATTGTCTAACCTAGAGTGGGCATGTAGAACGAGTGCCTTTCAAATTCGCTTCAGGGTTTAACGAGGACAATGCACACCTGGTCTAATGTCTGGGACGTGTTTGTCAACTCGTCAATCATTACCCAGGTAAAGTCAATTGCTGGGAGCAGAAGGTCCAACCTGTGCTATTGTGAACTGTGACCCGTGACAAACAGGTCATGACTGAAACCACATAAAACATGCAACTTACATGACTCCTAATTATCATATCCTCATAAATTATAGGGTTTCCTGTATTGTTCTTGAAAGCTTGTGATTTAAGACCCTTGAGGAATAAATTGAAGCCCCGTTGCTATAGTTATTAGATTAACCCAAATAATAAGTAACTTTTCTTTCTACAGCACTCAAAAATAGTCTATTGGTATTAGAATTCAAGCTGTGGTAAGCAAAAGGTTTCCCCTTGGTGCAACATGTACATGTACATGTATTAGTAACCTATCAAGAATCAATACCAAGTACAGTAAGAAGGTTCTGACATGCCATTAAATGCCAGGCAGAAATATCTGTTAGCTGTGCAACTCAACTCTTCAGCAAGCCATATGGATCAAAGAAGTCCTAAAAGAAATTTAGGCAGTGCCTAATGACCACATTTTTCATATCTACTAGGCTAGCCTGAAAGTTGATTTTTCATTGCCATGTCTTTTGACAGAAGGGCTTTAAGTTCTGCCTTTGAAAGTTAACTGTTTGAATGATGTTGGGTGGTGGGTTTGCTCTGGTATGCACAGTAGTCTATACAAGATAAAAAGCCCTTGGAAGAAATAGAAACTATTAATTGCAGAATTCGGGATAAAGGAAGTGCTTTTGGCTTTTTGTGATGGATTTTGCTTTGAAAACGAGCTAGACCTTAGATGTAGGATTATGGTGTGAACTCGCCATTGGCCAGAAAGGTAGCAGCGCCATCTAGTGTTTTTGTTGTAACCTGCAGATTATTATGGATTCCAGTACCTGCTCTAAGGAGATTGGTATTATAGATCAATCTTGAGACTGATTGTGTTATGGACCTCAAGGGTGAGAACAGCCTACTTTAATCCCCAGACACACAGGTGAATGGGGGGTTTATTGGGGAGATGACCTTGGACATTGAAGGGGTCGTGAGAATAGTTGTGGACCTCAGGCATTTCCAGGTAATTATTACTCATTTTCAACAAAAAGTCATTTGGCTATACACACAAGAAATACATGTGAAGATTTAGTACTGTGTACATTTATCCTTAGCTAAGATTTTAAGACGTTTACAGGCTTTATGTCTGTAATATTCCTGTATGTTTGATAAGGTAAGGAAGGCTTTGTATCTGAGAGGGCCATTCATGTAAGTCTTAGATAACATAATTAAACCTGGTCCCTGCATTAGTATGGGAGTTGTTTAAGGTGAGCTGGCCTTGCAATAAGTTTGATAAACATGATTTACCAAGGACACTATAATCTCTGTAAAATGACTTCTGGTTACCCAGGTTTCTGACTGACCAGACAGATTTGATTTTGCAAGTTATTTTTATGTGTACTTATATTATACGATATATAACCCTGAGTTGTTTCTATCGGAGGTTAGACTGTTGTTTCTTATGTATACTGGTACTTTGTTGAAGAAAGAGATTAGGTGAAATTCTTGAATTTGCTTGGCTTCAATGTTGTGCTATATACATGTCGTAATTATGATACTAACGACAGAAGCACAGTTGGATACCCAAGTCAGTAATGTATATGCCTCTGTTTACAGGTCCACACAAGTGATTGTTTGGTATGGACAAGATACTCCAGAAAGATAGCAGAGGACGGATAAAAATTATAAATTTTTAACTTGGTAATACTAATGGTAGTGTGGTTAGTGGCCCTGCCTCTGGAACTAAAAGAATTCGATTCTGGCTGTTTTGCTCACCCAACACTGGAATGGGTTGCAGTCCTTAAGGACGGGACGTTAAGCTGTGGTCCATGGTTCATTGTGCTTGTGGAAAGGAGCTAGGGGAATTTCTCTGGTACAATGAACCTGTAAATACTGTACATAGCACCTGTCTTCAGAAGTTCTCTATAAGACCAGTGGAGGAATAGCTTTTCAGTGAGCTAAACTGACTTAAGGTCACTTTCACTTTCTATTCCTTTCTGCCATTTCTCACATAAGCCTTCACCACATTATTTCCTGGTATCTCCCTCTGAGGACATTATTGCACACGTAAATACAGACAAAATGCCATTACGGTAACAGTAAGCTAGCTACAACCCTGCCTCAGGAAGTCCCAGTCCTGACCCTCAGTGATATTCAGCACAGGCCCTACCACGACCTGCAAAGTACACCAAGCACTTAACGTAGCCTAATGTGCACTAGTCTGCAATAAATCCTGGCCCTGCATCCCCTGAGTGAAAGTGTTGGATTTCTGCATATGTCTTGGAGAAGCCTTAATGTCATGACAAACATGCGCACACTGTATTTCTATATCCTTCTTCCATTAGAGCAAAACTCGTAACGTTCCATGTTTGAAATATTTGCTGTGTTATTGACTTCTATCCTTCACATTTTTTTGTAGTCCTACAGTTGCAGTATTGAATGCAAACTATCAACACTCCAAATTCTGACACATTACCTTCGTCAGACAAGTGCATTTTTAGCCAAGCTTGTATCCAGGATGTAATTACACTACATCAGAATACCAGTGGTAGAACCCAACATTGCTTCGACAATGACAGCACAAACAGGAATACATGGCAGTGTTATTGATGAAATGATACCATCAGTAGGCAAACCAATGCTTACAGCTCATGAAATTTTCAGACTTGAGAAAGGTTGCATTTTGCAGATGTACATTTCATGTTGGGGTAGTTGTAAATTATACAGCCTTGCCCGTCAGACTGAAAAATGCCTGATACATGTTTTCTATACAAAGAAATGTTAAGGGCATATACAAGTGAACTCAAAATGCTAAACTATACTCGTATATCAACAATTCATACAAGGATGCAGAAATTCTCAGGTATTGGGGCGTCAGACATCCTGCTTGGTAGTCCCTGCACCCCCCTGTCTGGAATGGGCCGGCCCCACTTGTCTATGCATCTGGTGTCCTGTCTGCTGCAGCCATTTTGTATGAGGTAATGCCGGCTGGATAGAGGTACCGGTGGCAGCAGACAGCCCACCCAGCTCAGCCTGGTCTTCCACCCAGTCTCCCCCCATCCCGCTTGCCTCCAACCAAAGGTAACCGGCCGGCTTGTCCGCTCCCATTTTCCTGATTTAGGTGGGGAATTGGCAGGCATTTTTCTCCCGGGGTCATTATGTATGCGGCTGCAGCATCCTCAGACGTGGCTGTCTCCTCTGTCACCTGCTGACTAAAGGCTGCTCCATTTTTATCAGCTGACTGGGATCTCTACTGTAGGTAGCTTTGCCACCTGGTATGGGTAGATGAGGTTTATTTCATTAGATTGTCGGTGATGTATTTTATGTTTTAAGTTTAACTAAGAAAATGCATATGATAGAATTTTTCAAATTATTCCATGGAAATAATTAATTTTTTTATCCTGGCAGAAAAAATAGGGATGGGCTGGGTGTGTTCTTCGTAGCCCCGTATCCTTGGATATGAAATTTTTCCTCAAATATTTTATACATAATGCTAAATTTTCATTGATCATGCTGGTTCTTTCCACCCTGTTTTTTTGTGTGATCCTGCATGTTTCTGACGTACTGGGAAATTTCAACAGTTCCAGTGATATGTCTTCATTTTCAGTTGTCATGTCTGGGCTGACTGTGATGCTATTGAATAAGCTGCTTTCTCTACATTTCTCCATGCGTAACTATGATATATAGCAGTTTATGTTCCGCGTCATGGATTATTCAAGTGAATGTTCACCTTAATAAACAGACACTCTGGTACTTATTGATTTTGCCAGAGCATCTCAGTTAAGTTTGCCATTGTCTCTTACATGTGACTATGTTGTGTGTCGCATGTATTAATGACCCACCATCTTCCTACGGTATTGAATCCTGTTATTCGCACATCAGTTATGCAAGGCTGCTCCAGATCTCTATCGAAGATTTGCATGTTTTTTAGTATCCTGGGGATGAATGTTGTGAGGTGGGGTGCAGTGCCACACCTTGAAGAGGTGCTCAAAGGGTTATTTTTTTCTTTACAAGTTAAGTCAAGCTCAAATATGAAAGCATTTCTTCTAGTGGAAGAGAGAAGTTGAATATTAATTTCTGTACTGAAGTGTTGAAGTTATTTTTTACTCTTAACTTTCATCTTCACTGTTTTATGGAGTATGATTTTCAGTGGGGGCAGGCAGGCCAAAATCAATGTGTGAACAGGTGCCATCCTTAAGGTCAAGTTCCTGTGTGGCCTTGTAAAGTCTTCTGCTTTAGACTTGACCTACTGTACTTAATGTATATACAGAAACTGAGTATGCTAAAATGCATACATTTTTTGTTAACAGATGTGTGCAAATGCACATTATGGGGTTTCAATCTATGGAAATGAGGAAACTCATCCCATCTCTTTTGTCTTCTGGAATGTTTTTATTGGCACACTTCAAGGAGCAAAGGAATGCTCTCTCAAGCCTCCTCATGCATACGCGCTCCTCAAGAAATAGCTTGAACATAGTGAATCCGCAACCAATTTTCCGTCCATCCTTTAGAATACAGACTTAAAAGGCAAATCATGTTATTCAAATGGGACATCTTAATTAGTGCAGAGCAAGACGTCAGTGGAAAAGTGCCTCTGTCGGCTTTCATGACCTCTTTTGTATGAACACCATCAATAAAAGCAAATGAATAATCTTTGGTAGCTTGGAATCCCCTGAGAAGTTGGCTTTTGAGACTGCAGACTTGCAGGGCCCACTTAATCATATGATAATTCCTGGGCAGACAGTTAAGATGAATGGTCCAGAACCTCTCACCAACAGGAGGGCAGCAGCGATAAAGGCACTCCTGAAGGAAGTACTGATGGAAGGATAAGGAGGCTTGATGATGCAAAGGCTGGCTGAATTTATGTATAGGTCTTCGAACTAAGGGCTGTTACAGATAAGACAGTATTATAGGGTAAACGCTATACAGCCAGTGAGTCGCATTCGTCGCAGGCCGTCATACGACTTTGATACAGAATTTTCAAGCAGGCTATGAGAAAACCAACCAAAGACAAGGGCCCAAGATAGCCTTTTTAGTAAAAAGACTTCTAAATTTGGTAAGACACGTCACACGTACAAATGTTCATGTATACATCTTTTCCAAGAATGCCTCCAGTGTGGAATTGTATATCAAATTATATGTAATGAATATGATTGGGCCCATAACCTTCAATAAGAAATATACAGGTTTGTTGTGAATATAGGCAAGAAGATTTAATGAAACCCATGCATTGCTTAGGGAGAAAATTGTACTGTATATTTCAATCTCCGAGTATACCGGTAATATAATTACATTTTTATGATTGCTGTCTATAAAGTCTGGCAGGAATGCAACATAAAGGAGTGATATTGATAACTAAGTACAGTGTAGAAAGATGATCTGACATTTTAGTTTTAAGTTGTATTTTAGCATTTTGCACGAGGCGCATCAATGATGTCATACTGGCTGGAAGTGCGGCTCTTTTTTATGATGCAATCCTGAAGAGGCAGCCCCTTGATATTCCTGTCACATAGTAGTTCATCTCCCCAGTGACATCTTGGCAGATGTGGGAAGATCCACCAGTATTGGCTGCGGAGACAAGATCTTGCTCCTGGGGAATTGGTTCACCTGTCTTCTCTTCGGAGGTCTAAATGTCTTCTACGGAAGGTCAAGTGAAGGTTGTCGGCACTGGGGATTTAGAGTTATTTTCCAGGCCGTGCAGTTGCCGAAGAATGCTGTGATATGTCATGGAAATTGCCAAGTTTGATATCTTGTGTGCATTTATGTTTTATGTAACTGTCCTCCCAAAGCATTGGGTATTGGATACCTGATTTGGTGACCAAATAGATATGTAATAGAATCTGCATCTTCCCAACAAAGTTTGTGACCACCAGAATTGTCCAATATCTGGAAGGAAATGTCAGGATTGAATCAAAGCTTAGTTAACATTGTTCTTGAAAAGAAAATCCTGGGCTGCCTCTGCCCTGTATTGCTGGAACAAAGCCTAATTTCTTGACAGTGGAGTCTAATTCCAATCTTTGCTGATAGTGATTTTCAATGTTCTAATCAAGCTTTAGATTGTTCCCCTTTGTAATGTGGATGGGCCTTGGCAGCCACCTGACATAAACAGCCAACAGAAAGGCAAATTGCTTGATACGTCATTTGATACTGATAGACTTCCATTTCTGTTGCTCAGTGCAGGGGAAAACCTGTCATTCTTGGGTTTTGCATCTGATCAATTGGTCCTTCATAATCCAAACCCTCCTTAGCCAAACCATAGATCATTCAAGGACATGGCTCTGCTAATAGATTTACTAATACCTGTAATTTGATTGCTAAATGTCGTGTATCAAACTGGCATACGTTTGACTTTTCCATTTCTACTAATCATTGAGCACTTCAGATGTGACATCACCACTCGAGATTTCCCAGCAATCCCTGAACCACATGACCCCGATACATGAGGCCATATAATCCCATCACAGGCATTAGCAGCCTCTGGGGTAGCAGTGATATAATTATCAGCTAGTACCAGCTTGAGAGAAAGACAAGCTGATTTATTACATCGTGGATTATCAATTTCTTTTGTCAATATATGCTTGCTTTTTAGACTGTTCTTTGACTATTGGCGATTTTCTTGAAGACATGTGTGACACCTGGATCTGACTGGCGCTGCTGGATCATCAATCATTTCACAACTGTTCCATCACTCCGTCATTGACATTGATTGAGAACTGATACAGAATACATACATGTGTGCAGCAGGGCTGCAGACATCAGAGAGGAGAAAATGCATTTCTTGCAATACGCCTTTCGCAATACACATTCCAGATGGCTGGCTGCGAGCGATATGCCCATAGACTTATCTTTACCAATGCAGCATCTGGTTAGACATTGAAACTGTGCTGTGTCTTCTGCAGTTTGAAAGGAAGGTACTAGGTATGAGAGAAGTATCACAGTTTTCTAACTATGGCTGTTTCCACTCTTGAAATGCAGCTGCTGGCAAAAGAAGCAAGTCAGCTGACCGGCCTACTTCAGCAGGAAAGGGCACTGCACGCCACACTTCACCTGTGCCAAGGTTACCCGGGCAACCAGGTGGGTTTCCATGGCAACCAGCTGAAGGTAGGAAACATTTGGCAAAATATTGTTTGAATCCTGGTGATGGAAAGGTGATGGTGATGGTAAGAGCAAGATAGGAACTTATTAGTCCTATTTAAACTTAGACTCTGTTGGTTCAAAATATAGTTTCAACATCAGATTCATTTCTTACCATTTTTCATTGATACATACATTATTAACATCATATGATAGTATTATTTGCCATCTTTTAACAATGAGTTGTCATTAACTGATTTGATCATGTTGAGTTCTCTAACATTGCATGGCATTATGGTGAAAGCATGGTTTTGCCTGGTTCTGTTGCTGGGGCGCTAACTAACGTGCATGTTGCATGGCGGCGGTGATTTGCAGTGTCGGCGGTAAGGTCTCGGGATGAACGGTTTGATGCTGTCCGAGCACGTCAGGAACAGATGCGCCAAAAGCTTGGTAGGCAGTCACGGCAACTGTGTAGTTGTTAACGCATTGTGATTGCAGTTTTGTGTGCATGTTATGTCATGTTTCAATTCTGTCATGTATAACTCATGTTTGCTAATTCCATTTCTTTTTATAAAAAGATAATTTTTTCATGCCAGGTTTAGAATGGTATGGATTAAAAATGACATTGACTAATCCAATAATCATTTAAACTTTTTTTTATTAAAATAACTGTGACAACATTATGCATCCCTCAGATGATGCTCATGCAAATCACTCTTTGGTTAACATTCTCCTTTAAATGTGGAACCTTTCCCAAGCATGTGGAAACCTAGGAGTTTAGCTGGCTGAGATGTCCTCAAGCCACACAATTATCTAGCTTTTCAACCCATTGGTCTAGAGGTTATTGGTTTTCCTCCAAATTTAGCCTGACAAACATTCCACATTGGGTAATGGAATGACCAACCACTAGAAAATTGGATGGGCGAGTCCCAAACTCCAGCCTGTTTGTGGGGAATTGGTTTGAATGAAAAGGTCTGTACAATGGTCAGGAGAAAATTTGTAGATATTTTTCGACATCCCAATGGCTAATTTCCCCCCACTTTGTTATGTATATCAAATTTTGGATAATTTTTTCTGCCTTTGTGCTGATCAAAGATGTGAGATACATGTAGCTGTCTTTCCACAGAAACGGATCTTTGAAAGTGTGACTCTAATCTTTGTATGCAACTTGATGGAACGATATTAAACACATTTATTACATTGATAATTGAGTGATGTTTGAAAGAAAAGTCTTTTCTCTGTGAATATGTGAAAAGGTATCTCTATGCAGTTGAGGATTATTTCTTAAGTACTGTACATTTATCATGATCAGCCCCATCTGCATTTATATGTCCACGCCGTTCATGGATAATTATGATTGAAGCAATCCTCTAGAAACTGACAGTGTTGTGTGTACATGTGTATAGCTCTCGATGCAGCAGCACTGAGAGAAAAAGAGGATCGGGCCCGCATGCTACGGGATCAACAGCTGGAGGAACGCAGACGGAAAATGGCCGACAGCCGCCTTAAATACGAGCAGCGCCACCAGCACGTGGAGGAGCGCCGTGCCGAGCGCTTGCAAGAGGAAATGGTGAGAATGAGAGCCGTCTGGGTACGTGTCACTTCCTTCTCTTCTCGGCTGTTGGTGCCGACGGGTTGAGCACCCAGGTGGTGGTGCTGAAGGAACGTGTCGGGCACCTCATCCCGCGGGGGGGCGGGGGGTCCTGGGGCACTCAGGGGGGACCTCGTCACCGTACAAGTATCATGCAAATTTCAGAAAGTAAACTCTACTCATTAATGAACAAAGTATTTCGTCAGCGAAATGCCCGACCAAGGGACAGGCAGTCGGAGCAAAGCCTTTTGTTTTTAGTTCAGGGGATGTCCTGAGTAACCGTGTTAACAGACGACATGATAGATAGCTTCAAAAGTTTACAGCTCATTAGTGTACAAGATTGAATCACGAGTTAATTAAGATTCACAGGACTTTTAATCGAGATTTAATCACGATCAAAACGCGTGGGAAGGGAATATAATCGAAATCTGTACTGTATTACTGTAGCAGAAGAGGATATTGTTAGCCATTAGAAAAGCCCACATTGAGCAAATGGAAGAACCTGCCACCACACTTCTTGAAAGAGTAGGGGTATAGGCAATGGTGGGATTGCACAAACCAATCAGATTTGTGTATTTACAGCTTGTATTGTGAACTAAGAGTACAAAAGAGGTGTGGTTGCTAAGGTGGCGGTTTATCAGGTAATGGAATCAGATTTAGGCTTTGGTCTCCTGCTTTAGCAGTATCAACCTTGGTTTCAGAATTGAAAGAAAAAAGTATCAGACTCAGAGGAAAAGTATCATGTTATAATGATGTAGATTGCAGTTATATGTGCATTGCTTTTGATTGATGCCTTTTGAATGAACATAAGAAAAAAAAGGTTTTATAAGCAGTCATGATTTATCATTTAGCCAATTTCTGTGTGGTGGACCAAAATTGCTGGAGTAAATGGCGAATTCAACCTGGATGGGTGTTCTTGAAACAGAAGTGTTGAAAGAAGAGAAACGGTGACAGAAGTCTTAAAAGATTCCATCCTTTGTCAGAGAGGATGTCAGATATCGTCCATGAGATCTAGAATTTGATTTGAGAACTGTTACAAAGCAATATTGATATGCTTTCTGGTTAACAAAAGTAACAATGAGGTAGAAATACCCAGTAAGAATCTGACTTCCCAGAGTCTCCCTCTCCTGAGTGCTGTGGGACCACCCATTTTGCCCCCCTCCCCCTTGCCATCGCTTCACCAGCTTCACAACGCACATTCACAACTTGGGCCCGCTGGTCCGCTTTCACTATCCAGGCTTGCACGCTTTTGGCTGGCTGCATGCGCCACCTTTCCTGTGCTTCGCATGGCTTTGCACTGTGCATGCTCAAAACACTGACTGTGTGGTGTGCTAACGTGGTGAAGGGTGTAGCATTGTGTGAAGGAACATGCCAATGGGTTACAGATGTAAGACCAGCCACAATGTTGCCATGGTCAAAATAAGCTGTGTGCATTGCCATGGTCAAAAAGTTCTCACTTTTATTACATCATGATTGAAATGAGATGTTCGCAAACAGTTTTTTTTTTCATTGGATTTCCAATGTGCAGTTTTGTAAGTTGAGTTAAGAAATTGTCCCAGGAATCTGACGAAATTTATCGCAAAAGCCACCTACTGCGTACACTTACATAGACAATAAAGAATCATTATCCTTAACTGTGACAATTCATTGGTACAAACTCCATGAGTGGCTATCCACCATTGGTGCGTTTAACTGTCACTACATTGGCCATGTAATAGAAACGGTTATACAGAAGCCATCTATAGATCCAAGGCTTCTATTATAGTAGTACCATTCTCAAAATTGAGTCAAATTGGTAAATTGTCCATTCTATTTTATGGCCTATAAACTCTTGGCTGACTGGTGATAGATGCATGAATCTATCGTATGGTACATCATGAACATGTTGTTCCAGTCCCTTTAGTAATGCTGTGGCTGGTCTTACAAAGCTAACTAGTCCATTTGATTGTTCCTTCCATCACTGTAGTAATTACTAGTATTAAATATTTTTAACAAGCTGAGTACCAGTGTTTGCCTGACATTCAAGCCTGTACCTTTTATTGTTTGTTTAACATATTCATGTGATTAAAAGGAGACACTATGGGAAGTCTTCGTCCTTGAAAGGCAGGTGAAAGTATGGGTTAAAAGCAACCAGGCTTGAGATGTTAGTCTGAAACACTGGTCCTCATTCCTCACACCTGTCATTGCACATGAAGCATTCAACCTTGTAGAAGGTGACTGTGACATACATAAATGTTAAAATTGTCTGAAAATGTTTTGCTATCAGCAGTCAAATTTATGCAGTCATCAAAGGCATATGGGTGCTGCATCATAAAAGTAGCAATAAAGTGATTAACCAAATTACATACATTTATACTAGGCACATTTTGGACCTCAATTTTGTATAGGGCTAGAGTTGTTACATGGCATGTCATAAAGCTGAAATAGGTCTCTGAATCTGAAATTGTCCAAAAGAAAAACAAGAGTTGTATTAGGTACTTGTACATGTACATGTTGTAATGTGTGACAATCATTTTTGTGTTTTTGTCATACCAAAATGAACACACTAGTATGTAAGTCTAGATTTTCCAAAATGCATCGTCTCCATTCTCCAGACAAAGCAAAGGTTGCAACAAACAATTTTTAGGTCAAGCTATTTATCTGTAGACAACGGAAGAAAATCACAATTTCACATGATAATTTCTTGAGTATGTTACACAGTCAGCCTTTTACAAAAACATGTGCATACCCCCTCACTCTCAACAGAATCTGATTTGTAAGTGTTATAAAGAGAACAGATTGTGTTGAAAGTGAGTTGTGGTGTAGGGCGAATATGGGAGCTCTCACCAAGACTAGCTACAGGTGTGGGTTGCATGTTGCTACATGTTACATGTGTAGATTAGATATAGTTTACAAATGTAGCAACACAGCATGGTGTAACAATCAACACTGACAATGCATGTTGTCAGCTTGATGTGGTTTTGTTAGTTGGAACTAATCCATACTTTTGTTGTGTTTTAACCAGTCTTGTTATTTTCCATTGCACTAATATATCCCATCATACCATCTAACCGGCATGGTCCTGGCTAAACCAGGTTTGACCTTTGACCTTACAATGGTGCATTAGACACGTTTCGAATGCTTGATATTCTCTATTTGCTGATATTAAAATTACTTAATGATTGCATTTTGTGAGTTTTGTGATAATACGATTTGCAGACTTTAATGTTGACTAAAGTAGTATAGTTGTTTTTTGGATGTTTTTTTCTTAAACTTGTTTTGATGTAACTAAAGAGTTTACCTAACAAGAACAAACTAATATGATATAACCTCTCAACAGGTAATTTCTACTTGTAGTCAACCGTTAGACTAACCCTGAACTTTGGCTTTCCACCACCAGGAGCGACGTGAAGCTGCACTAAAGAAAACAGACGAAGGTTACCAGAGAGCGCAGGCACAACAACAACAACAACAGCAGCAGCAACAACAACAGTCGCAGCAGCAGAAGCGATGGTCATGGGGTTCAAATGTCACCAGCCCCCAGCTGTCTGCTCTCTTTGGAGCCTCTCCTCCAGGTTGGTACCAACCAATCAGTGTCTTTGTTGGATGGTGATTGACAGCTGGTGTGAGGATGCAGGAAGGCACTGTCAGTGTTTTCACCCTGGGGTTGTAGTTTATAATTACTGTAAGCACATAAACGTGGTGTTTCTTCCTGGGAAGTGGTGGGTACCATGCTCTTACAGAACTGGACCATCACTGCTGTTCATCACATTTTTAGCTTCTGGTTCAAAAACTCTTAGGCAGATGTTGGAGGACAATTTCTTTTATATACAGTCATGAAGACATAGAAGTAACATACATAGAAGTGGTAGATAATTTGTAGTAATGTAAAGGATATGCCAGAAACAATTATAACTTTAAGCTGAAGACGATAACATGAAAAAGGATGGCTTGTGTAAGACTACCAAGATGCAGAAAAACAAGTTTCTTAAACTAAATGTTTGCATGGAGGAATGGTTAGCTTAGGCTTTACTAGTTAAGTGTGCACTTGCCTCTTGACTTCTGTAGCTTCTTCTATGGTGTTCCTTCTTCATTCTATGTAAATGTTACTCCATTCAGAGATTGTAATCCATGTACAAATGTCATGTCATATTCTGTATACTGTAAGTCCATACTTTGTTTTTGTTCACATGGTACACCCATCAGTAGATCTCCTTGGGTAAGCACTTTCAACATGTAGTATGCAACAGATTTGATACCTTACCATGAGCAACACTGAGACAACGATTCCCTATTTTTTTGGCTATTTCTACAATTGACAGAAAACAACTTACTGTAGTCATATGCTCTCCTCTTTGCCACGAAAGCACAATGTACCTCATCAGGACTGTACATAATGTACTGAGATTCACTACACACGTGTACGTGGAAGATACAGGAATGGCCGAGTGTGAAATGAACATGAAATGTTAAATCAGAGTCAACCGTCCCATATTTTGGAGACAATTAAAATACTTCATACCCCTTCCCCACCCCACCCTAACATCAGCGTTCATTGATAAGAGTATTGGCAACCCATACGCTTTTCCTGGTGCGCTTAGCCGCTTCACAACCACAGTCATGTGATCTTACTGCATTCTTCATAAGCAATAGTTTGACAAAGTTGTCTTGTGCATTGCTGGCACAGCATACTGTGGTGTCTGTGCTTGTCCTACATGTACTCTAAATGCTGAAACATGCCAGTTTAATACTTCTGCCACTGCTGTTGTAAATTGTTCAGTATCAACTATATGTCCATGTACCTAAGTTCATGCTGCAATTGTGCTATAGAGCCACTGCCATCCATACATGTCTGTGCCATATTAGCAAGTACTGTAAATGCATTTAAGTTCGCGGGGATTTAATTTCGCGGTAGCGGGAAAAGGGACTTTTCGCGGTGGATTTAAGTTCGCGGTAACACCATGGACTGCAATCTCATACCATAATAGAAAAATGTTCGCGGTGGTTTTAAGTTCGCGGTAAAGTGGTCACCGCGAAAACCGTGAACATTAATCCACCGCGAACATTTCTGCATTTACAGTATCCTGCGCTGACTCTGCAATGTTGGGAGTGTCCACATTTTTTGCTACATGTTCATTTAATAGTAGTGTGATACATGTTTGTGTTATTTTTGTTTTGTTTCATTATTTGTCCTTCAATTTTCATGTTTTGCCCCAATGTTGCCAGCCAATTCCTTGCAACTTTTTGTGCAAAAATGCCAGCAAACCCTGAACCTCACTGGTCCCAACTTAACTCCCTTGCCCAGTCACAATATCCTACAACCTGTTAAATGTGTCCCAAGGGCAAAGATGAGCCATCATTCACCTGAGCTCTGGTGATTAGAACAACCATGTCAAAGGTCACTCTCTCCTGGCATCTGCTTGGGTGTTAGTGACCTTGTTTCACCTTCACATGTAGACGGAAGGACGAAGGTGACCCGATATGACCTTTGGCCTGTGCCGATCTTATGTCCCATTAGCTAATGGAAAAGAACAGCTGTTTCCTGCCAAGAGGTCAACGTCCTCCATGAACCTCTCGGCGCGAGCAGAAGCCATAACCAAACGTCTGTCTACGTCCACGACCAGCCTGTCCCAGCGCAGTGCACCCTCCTCTCTAACGTCACCTGGTAAGTGATCCGGCCAATGACTAACTGTGAGGCCTGCCCCCCTCCCCCTTACTGTTCTGCCCACCTCCCTTCCCGTGCTGGCATTCACCTGTAGTTCCTTGTGGTGTTGTGTGTTTCCTGAACTAAAAGCTGATTCCCTCTGATCCCGTGGAGTAATCATCATAACAAATGTCTTCCCACATCAAGAAGTGATCAAACAATCACCATGCCTGTCTTCTGTGGTGTCTTGTCCTCCAAGAGTGGTATTGTCCATGTCCATGTTTGTCCCGTAACATTCCCTTAAATGCTGCTCTGTGTGTGAATCTCAGCCCCAATCCCATCTTGTAATCCTAACCAATTCAGGTAGAAGCTATTTCACCAGTATTCATTGTGTTAAGCTGCAAACCTTTACATTGAGCATATTTGCAATGTCTAATAGAGACATACATGTACATTCACCATTTAACAAACACATCAGTTATAACAAAATTAATGAACAATCAAATTTTCAAAATACATGTACCAATTCAACACCTTTGGGTATTTATTGATTGCATAGATCATGACACATTCATATATTCATCCCAGTGTGAGTCAATCAACAAATCTGATGCCTCTCTCTGTCATCGAGAGATTTTCTGTCATAGATTTTGCCAGAGAGGCAGATATGTTTAAGGATGACCTATCTTTCTAAGGGAGTGAAACCTCAGCCAGCATACCCAAACATTTCCCTTGGGAGAATAACAGCGTTGTTCTGCAACATTTATGAATGTAACAATTACGTTTGGTCTACGCAGACAGACTGGCACCACCCTCGAAATCCCAGTATTTCTACCTGTCATAAATCAGACACATGACATGTTAATGGAAGATTATTTTGTAAAGGTAGTTTCAGTAAAGCCCTGGTAATTTCTCTGGTTGCACGTAATGATCATGCCCAATGTCTGTGTCTGCACCATTTTCTTTAAACCCTTGTTTGTGTAGTAATCAGCCTGTCTTGTCCTGAATTGAATATAAGCACCTGTATATCTGTTCTGCTTGTAGAAGCTTTGATACATACCAGCTTGCTTTGCTGCCTCATGATGTCTTCCATGTATCATTGTACATGTACATGTATATGTGCTGATAGTCCATGAAAACATGGTGAAATTCTGTAAGAAACCTGTGATCATTGAGGCAACATTTGCAGCTTTACAAGGAAAGATATAGCTACAGTGACAATGGGAAGATACAATTTACTATAATTATTTTGAACAAATAATCACTATTCATGACACTTTGAATGATATTTGACCTTGAAATATTTATAATGGTGCATGAAAATTTAACCTCAATATGAATGAGTCCCATTTGTGTTTATGTTCAATGTTTGTTTGATCCATGATGTGGCCTGTAACCCTTGACCCTCATGTAACCCCACACCAATACTGCATGGGTATTGTGAAATCTTTGTGTATTGCTGTTCCCAATCTGTCTTTGACTGAAATTTGAGCATGAACTAACCTTCAATCTCTTAGTGCATGGACTGAACAAATTCACTTGCTAATCTCCTCTAGGTGACCTCCCTAGTGATCCCGTGACCTTAAACCTGGTTGAACTTTAACCTTGGTTGAACTCTTGTACCTTTAACCCCAGCTGGTGGGATGGTGTGTACCTGCATGTACTCAAATATATTTTCTTCCCACTGACCAGCTTTTTACCCATCTCCATATACACTGATGTTCCATTCACTTTCGACTAATTTTTTTTCCATTCTAACTCCTGACCAGCTTTTCTTCTTGACTAGCAAGATGTCTTTACCTTGAACCTGTATGAAGCATGAACTCACTCCAACTGTAGAGCTGTAGTTAATATTTGCATTGTGTTAGTCCAAATGTGTGTGTATGTGCCTCGTAGACTCCTGGGTGATTCTTGTATCTATAGTCTAACACGTAGTCACCATCAACTTGAAGAACGTCAACTTCTGACTCCTTATTTCTCTTAGAGTTGTGATCCTAAACTTACTTCTTTCTGCTTGCTTAGGAAGCAAACATCTCTGTGCTATGCACCCATCTATGTACCCCAAACTGTTTTCGTTAACCTCAAGGGACTGTATACTGTATGAAAGCATTAGAGCTCAATGTCCAAACTATATTGAATGTGAATTTGTGATTCTTGTAGTACATAGATGATCAAATCATTCTCCTGGCCATGAAATATACATATGTGGTAGATGTTAGCCATTTAAAGCAGCTTGATTGTCTGCACTGTGGAATGTAGCCTTCAGGGCGTTGTACTAGTAAAAAATAGTCAGTCAGGCCTTAAATTGCACAAAGGGAATGCTGCTATTATATTGTACATGTATTTAAAAGATGTTTCCATCTGTCTTGTCATACATGTAGCCTGTCTTATCACAGTTGTGCTTCTGCTCCAGAGTATCGTTCTCGAGTATTATACTTCTGTTCTTGAGGTTGCTGTCTTGACATGTCAGTTACAGCTGTCTATCTCTAATGTTGTGAATGACTTCTTTTCTGCATCTTGAGTCAGAGAATTTAAGGTACTTAAACAATTTGGACCTTAAATGCTGTTGACCGTAAATGCTGTTATGATAGTTGCCATAGCATTTTGAAATTTGGACTGTCTTGCAGGAAGAACAATTTGTGCAACCTTTACTTACATTTCAAAGTTTTGTTGCATCATATCACGTGTCCAGGTCCCCTGAGTGCCTTGTGTGACTGTTGTACATGTATGTTTGCGTATGTGTGTGTTTGGTTGTCTGAATCCTGTCTATCAAGCCCAAGCTTGCTGCTTTCCTCTCTCCATGCTGGTAAGTTCTGCCATCGGAACATGATTCCATTCAAGGGTTTGTTTTCTGCTTCTGCATATCCATGCCAAAGAAAACATTTTTTGCAAACCTCATGCATGTACCTTACTGTTTATTTGCTGGCCTACGAGTATATCTATTTGACCTTCCACCTATACTTCATGCAAAGCTTTGGAGAACTTTCCTAAGAAATCTGTTAAGTGCTGACAAAAAGTTAAGAAGCAAATAAGATTAACATATCAGACTTTCAATATGCAAAGTCCTGAGTGAAAGTAAAAGGTAATTGTATACCTAAATTGAATCTGGCAGTCTTCTGCTACATGTACATGTACATGTACACTGTAGCCCCTTCCATATCCCCCTTGGCTCTCTGGTAAGTGCTGTCACTGTTGTTCTGTCCAGTTCTGCATGCTTGCATGTCTTCTTCACTGGGTTCTGTCTCAACTAACAAACTAACCTTACTTATTGTTGAAACCTAACTGAGGTTCTTAAGCTTAACTTAACACTGTAAGGGTTTAAGGAGAATTAATCTGAAAACTTTAAACTTACCTTCTGTTTCATTATTTTCTTTATATCAATTTTGTTCAACCTGATACAGATAAAGGAATGTCATTTATTATACCAATTGGCTAACAACTGATTTAATGCAACTGATTCAATGGGATAGATACTGAAAGATGTAAGTATACTCTATAGAGTATTCATGTAGGAAGGGCAAGGCTTGGAACAGAGGAATGCTGAATGATCAAAGTGAGGTCAGACTGGACATGCCAGCAAGCTTTCAATATTTTTCAAGCATTAAAGACATTTAGCTTCAACAATCGCAGACAGGTTGAAACTATGTAACAATCTGAGTCGACAACAAGGCTACATGTAACGTTATGTCACAAATTGTAAACCAATATTCTGATAAATATGGTCCAAAAACACTTTGTGTATTTTGAAAAGATCATTTGGAAATTAAAGTAGGCTTCTGTGACCTTGCCAGTTTAGTTCCAAGCCTTGCCATAGATGTAGCTATGATCCTCAGGTAGGTTTCAGCGTGGTGCTGTGGTCTGTCCACATCTCTGTAGTAGTGTGCTGTCTGCTCTCTGTCCTGTCCAGCCCGGGTAAGTCCACCCAGTACTTCATTACTCTTTACACTCGATAGGCGGGGAAGCCCTCAGACCCAGCCAGCGGTCCTTGTCGGCCGTTAATCTGTCGGCACGAGCGGAGGCGGTCACAAAACGATTGTTTTCACCCAAATCACCGACAAGTGAGGCGTCGCCTTCACCCAGCAAGCCAGGTAGGTATTGTGTGTGTCAGTCCAGACTAACAGGTTTGACTGAGTTTTCCTAACAGTTTTATCAGCTTAGAAAGCAGTCTCGTTGGGGTGAGGAGCCACTATGTGTTTGAACTGTTCTTTGTCAGATTTAACTGGTGCATTGGAGCCGTTAACAGGCCATGTCTTTTCACAGTGTGACACAGACACAGAAGTTCATCCTCCGCTAAAATCTGGAATTTTGTTAAAAGTTTATTCTATTTCATTTTGCTTTCCAGCTTCTTCTGACTAATTTGTTATTTTACTCACTAATATGTTTCTCCTCTTGGGGTTATTTCTTTGTTTGATGAGCTTTTGGAGTGGTTTCTTACAATGTATATACTGGTACTCAATAACAGTAGTTAATGTAAATTGAAAATTTGTGTGGTAGACCAAAAGAAATCATTAGGACGACTTAAGAATTATGATGGACATACACATGTAGAAAGTTCCTACATGACTGAAATACTGTATCCATATTATAGCTGGTTCAAGAACAGATATTTTGCAGCATGAAAAGGTTTTGCTGTTTCCTTTACCAGGTTGTTGCAGATCAATTTCGTAAATCTACACCAAACTAACATTGTCCATAGTCAGACTCAAAGTAAACAGATAAGGTACAATTATATTGATTAAATGTAATATGTAGATTTGTATATAGTTACATGATATGGCTTTCTGGCACTTTATTGCAAGCAGATTTCTCTCATTTTTTCCCTGTCACAGGTCCTGGAATCAATGTGACAGTTATTCACCTGTCATTTTATTGTAAATCTGAAGAGTTAGATAACTTATCACACTTAAACTAACTTATTGCACTTAAACTGACAGGGCATGCTCAGATGCCAAGACATACTGTTATGATAAGAAATATTGAATGAAGGTGACTGTATTCCTGTTATTTCTGTGATGTGACCAACTGATGCAGATTCGATGTTTGATGAAGACCATGTACATGTACTACACCATACAGGTTGTAAGCACAATTTCACAACTTTGTCTTGCTGATCATGATCTCACTTGATCCCTGATTTTCAGTCATCGTGGCTGCTGATCAAGGAAGATGGAGTGATGATTTCAGGTTTCATTTAAACATTTGTTAAATTATGTGCAGTTGTTAAAACAGTTTGAGTGGTAACATTTTTATGATGCTGTGATGTTGTCCGTTCACAGCTTCTCGTCCCAGATCCAGCCAATCAGACCACTCCATTTCCAGCCTGTCACCACGGCGGGACTTCCGCAGACCCACGTCCACCGGCGCGGGCCGGGCACGCACGCCCATGCGGTCCCGCAGCTCGGACAGACTCCGGATGAGCAGCGCTCCCCCCGCTGCAGGAAAGGAGCGAGCAGAAGGAGACACAGATGGTGACAAGGAAAACCAAGCTAAGGCCAAACCGCCTGAGAAGGTAGGGAGAGGCACACTAGTTAGATTAGAGGCAAAAGAAATTTCCATGCAATTATATATTACATGAAGTTTTATAAGAGTGAGGCAATACTTGTGCAAACTGATTTTGATTGTCCCATTTACTATCAAGACTTGTGCATTGTACTTTCTGAGATCAATTTGCATTGTGACATGTAAGGTAATGTTGTGTTATCTATCAGTGATGCTGCCAGCAAATGTATATAGGAAAGTCAATCTGCAAACTTGTTTTTGACACTGATGCTTTATTGTTACCATGAACTCATGTGGACTGCCATGTCTTTGTCTTCAGTCTACGCCCAAGAGAACACCATCCCCAGGGGTGAAGCGGACCCCCTCCCCTGCTGCAGCCAAACCCCCACCCTCCCCAAGGAATGCCTCCACGGCCGCGGCCAAGCCTCCACCCGCCCCGCGCCAGTCCAGCCCGGCTACAACACCCGGATCGGCCGGCAAAAGACCGCCCTCTCCTGCGTCAGCAGCTAATAAGAGACCGCCCTCCCCCGCTGCTGCCGGGAGCAAGCGCGCCCCGTCACCAGCCAGCACGCGGGCGAGACCACCTTCACCTGGCGCCGCTGCCAAGCCCAAACCAGCTCCCAAGGAGAAAACACCATCACCGACGAAGGAGATAAAGAAACCACTTGTACCTGTGAAGTCCCCACCTCCCACCATAGAAGTCACTGCACAGCCAGACAAGGAACCGGTGAAGCCACAGGTGAAGCCAGCCACAGAGACAAAACCAGAAGAACCTAAAGCAGCTGAACCTGAAGAAAAGCCTGCAGAAGTGGTGGAGAAACCACCTGAGCCAGAAGAGAAACCAGCAGCACCAATTGAACCAGAGGCAAAACCACCTGTTACTGAGCCAGCTGAACCACCAAAACCAGCTGAACCAGCTAAAACAGCAGAGTCAACTAAAGCAGCTGAACCAGCTAAACCAGTTGAGCCAGCTAAACCAACGGAACAGGCAAAACCAACAGAACCTGCTAAACCAGCGGAGCCTGCTAAAGCACCTGAGCCTGCGAAACCAGCTGAAAAGCCAGCTGAAAAACCAGCTGAAAAGCCTGCTGCACCAGGTAATTTGAATTGATAACACATTTGAGGAGCTACATGTAAAAGAAGTGTCTTATTCAAATCCACTATTTAACATTAGTTTGTTTGAGGCAAAATAGTACTAGGGTTGAATAACAAGTATAGCCTTATTGTTGCCTTGCTTTTGAAGTTATTGTGTTTTCAACCACCAGCTGAAGATAAGGGCAAGGCAGTGCTGACAGATGAAGAGGCAGCGAAGGCCGCCCTGGCGGAGAGACGACGTATGGTCCGCGAGCAGCGTGAGCGCGAGGCTGAGCTGGAGAGACAGCGGCAGGAGGAGGAGAAACGCCAGGCAGAGGAGGAGGAAAAGAGAAGACTTGAGGAGGAGGTAAGTGTTTAGGAATAAAGGGCTAAGTTAATTCACATTCAAAAGGCAATTTTTTAAATGTAAACTTTGATAATGAAAAGAAATTATTGCGCCCAGCTTTGAGTTGTGTACCAGTAAGTACAGTGTACCACCAATCGGGTCCAAAATACTGGAACTCTGGTGTACTGGTACTGTACTGATGACTGGTCAGGCCCACTCAGTGGGTGGCCATTTTGACAGATACGGGGCTTGAAATCCTTTTTTCTGCATACCATACCTGCACTGGTGCAGGTAACATTGAAATTTACCTGCACCATACAAGTTTTACCTGCACCACTCTGAACTTAAGAATTATGAATCGTTGAATTATGAATTGTTCAAGAACCATGCATTGCTATTTTTTTCTTTCATACTTTATCAATGCAGCTAATAACAATCCATACACACATACAACATAGGACTGTCATTTATGTATAAAACCCAGTACATGGACCAGTGCAGGTTAGGTGCAGGTAGACACCAGAAATACCTACACAGCTCCAATTTTGCCTGCACTAACCTGCATATGCAGGTGGTATTTCGAGCCCTGCAGATAGAATTACCATGAAATTACCGTGACAATGCACTTAGGTCACATCTGTACTCTCCTGCAGTACAGTACCTAAACCCATGTACCTGTGCGTTAAATTTGTAGATAGCTCTGACCAAACTAATGAATTGTACTTTACTGTATAGGCAAGAATCGAGGAAGAGCAGCGCCGCCTAGCAGAGGAGTATAAAAAGGCAGAGGAAGAGCGGCTGAGAAAAGCTATCGAGGAAGCAGAGAAACAAAAACAAGAGGAAGAAGAGAAACAGAAAGAGCTTGAGAGACAGGTGAGTGGGATGGTGTTTCAAGTACAATTTATAGCAGAGGACAGGGCTATGCACCAATGTTTGACTTGCCCAGACAATAACAAGGAATAATGTTAACCATTTGAGTAATAGGTCACTGCTTTCAATGGCCAACTGGAGGTCATAATTTTCGGAGGTGACTATTTTGATCTGTTTATGCTTGTGTTGCCACCCAATCAGAGAGAAGAGGAGGAGCGTAAGGCCCGAGAGGAAGCAGAAAAACGCCAGCGAGAGTTGGAGGAGCGCTTGGCAAAGGAGGAACAGGAGCGGCAGGAGAGGAAGAAGGTGTGATGGATGTATCTTTACATTAGTCGGCTCATGATACACGTGTATACTCAACATTGCCAGTATTTACCTTGGAGTAGAGTGTTTCAATTCTGAGAAGAACGATGAATGCAAATATCGTGAAGCATCATTCATCATGACCACACCAGGGCTGTTGTGATGTACATTTGTAATTACTATAAGTTAAAAGTAATAATTGTTTCTTTCCTGCAGAGATTAGAGATGATCATGTCAAGAACAAGAAAGAGTGGAACCCCAGGCAAGGTGAGGAACATCAATATGCAGTTTTGCAGGCTATGATTGTTTTTGTGTACCGAAAGTGGATAAGTTTGGTTCTTTCTGCATGTTATATCCATCATGATATTTGAGTAGTGTGTAACTGCCCCACTTTTGTGCCCAGGATAAGGGAGAGAAGTCTGAGTCGGCTGGAGATGCCGGTTCAGAAAGTCCCACCAAGGAGCCCTCTCAGGGAACAGAGGATGTTGTTAAGGAAACTGTAGATAGAGGAAGAGCTGAGGGAGAAAGTGAAAAGGAGGAGAGTGAAAGTGAGGGTCCAGCAGCCATGCCAGAGGGCGACGCGGGGCAGGGGAAGAGTTTGTTTGACGAGCTCGCAGAAATGGGTGGGCCTGAGAGTCAGGAATCAGGTGCTGCCGGGGTGCAGCAGGGGTCTGCTGAAGACAGGTCAGTTTGTTACCTTCAGTCTGTTAAAGACTTAGTCAAGCATTTATGGCAATACAGGCATTGTTATGTTGGTCTGTGCATTTGTTTTTTGCAAGTATGTACTTGTTGTTTGACATGTACAGTAGTTTGCATCTTTGTAAAGAGTCCTGACCTGTGCTGTTTGCTGTTTTCCCCAGTGCTGAGCAGCCCGACATCACAGATCAGGTC
Source organism: Branchiostoma floridae (assembly GCF_000003815.2). Classification (NCBI taxonomy): domain Eukaryota; kingdom Metazoa; phylum Chordata; class Leptocardii; order Amphioxiformes; family Branchiostomatidae; genus Branchiostoma; species Branchiostoma floridae. Next base: position 12,618,031 of record NC_049987.1, on the reverse strand, counting down.
CTGGTACAGCTCGGGCTGACACCAGAAGCACCAGCGCCTGCCAGTGAGCCTGCAACAGGCCAGGGAGTCGGCGACTTCGAGGAGCTTATTTCCCTAGATAGCAGTAATGTACAGCACGTTCAAGCCCCCCATCAGAATGGGTCCACGGTCCATGATCTTATAGACATTGGAGACGGTCACAAGACTAGCCAATTAGATGGAGGAGATATCATAGAACCTGACAACCAGCCTATAATAGCATTCGTCAACGGAGACATTAAGAAACCTGTACAGGAGAACGTTAATGGTAAGTAATATCAGGTAATGTGGCAGCATTGGTGTCAATTTTAAAAAAGAAAACAACTCTTGCACACATGGTTTCATTGTCATGTCACACTTGTGGCAGAACCCACCTTCAATCCTTTATGGTACCCAGTGAGATCAGTTCAGCCATGACCATTTCTGGTTTTCCTGTCGTGAAATTGTCATCACTTACAAGAAACTCGGTGAAAGGTGATGGTTCGACTGTGTTTCATCCTCACCTTGTTTAATGCTATAAAAAGTATTATGCAAATCTTCACATCATTGTGCAAGACTTCAGATAAGACCATGTAAATTTGAATACACCTTTGATATTCTCCAGTGCTCAAGTCCAAATTATTGAGCTTTAGATATCATCTATTAATTGAACTCTGTGTGGCCTGAGTCTAAATTACGACAGCCTTACAGGAGTACAAATAGCAAGCAACTGCACAAGTGCAGCAATGATGCCATGAAATTGCTGTTGTATTGTCATTGTGGCAAGCTGGTTCGTAGCACATTGATATCCAGCAAACTGCGCCTGTACTCCAACCAGTATGCCTGTTAGATATCAGGTTCCCTGAGTCATGTTGTAGACCTCTCCTTGTAGCCTGTCTGACTCTCCCTTCTCCCCCTGCAGACCTGCTCTGACTGTAGCCATGCACTGCTCCACCAGGAACCACCTCACTCCTCATCACCACTTGTTGCAGTCTGTGTAGTCTTGTAGCTGTGGTGTAGGCCTCTCCACGGAAAAACTGTGCTTCACTCGTAGTCTGAAACACCAGCCATCCCGGCACTGTCAACACCTGCTGAGTGTCCTTCTAGTGTGTCTGGGAACCAGCTTACATGGCCAAACAGCTTCAAGCTGGCAGTAGATAGATGACTGTTGTCTGCTAGAGAAGCAGTGTTAGAGATGTTTTTTTTTTGTGCTATGACCTTCTCAGACTCTTTTTACTCTAGTACTGCCCTGTATATCCTACAAGCAGGAAAGACTAAAGCAGAAGTTTTGAAGTGTTTTTATTCCTCCAGCAAGTTAGTCAACCTGTACAATCAACATGACATAGATTTTATGAGATCATACCTCAAGTTTGTTTGCTGTACAAACCAAATTTGCAGCACCATTTTTTTCGGGGCAATGTGGCAAATATTTAGGTCTTGATGTTGTTTGTGCAGCAGAGGATTTTGTAGACCAAGTTGAAGGGGAGCTGTGGAGACAAGCGGAAACGATCATGGATGCCCGGAAGGTCGGAGTTCAAGATGTGATGAACGATGATGGGGTCGGCATTGAACATGAAGAAGGGGAAGAGGGACAGATCTGGCAGATGGTTGAGAACCAAGCGAGCACAGAATCTTCTGTTTGAGGCTAACAGTTTTACCAGGCATGTCTTAAGCGTACGCCATATTTTTACTTGGTTTGCAAAGAAACAGGCTCTATCTGCCACAAAAAAACATAGGACCAGGGCTGTGGTAAAATAAAGCTATACCCCGTGTGTGGTTTGCAATTTGGATTTGCCCAAAGTTGGGACATCAATGGCTTTACTCACATGTCACTTGGATATCAAGAATTTTTTCCTTATTTATTTCATGGAAATTACATATTATATAATGTGTAAACCAAGCAAGGATATTTGTGTAGGTTACAAGATATGCCTGGAAAGGAAGCCACAGTTTGCGATATTTGTGTTGTTACGTGTAATTATATTCTGTGTATACATGTACCATTAGCCATTTATATATGATTTTCTGCGATATTTGCTGCTTGTAAGACAAAGGAATCTCTAGAATTTGGCTGTTTCAACATCGATTTTGAGGCAAGAGAAGGGTAATTTTGTATGGTCTTGTATTGACTTTGTCTCTCCTTTCAAATGTTTTCTGGCCAAGGCACGTGTCATGCTCTCTCTTTTAATATTATTGATTCAGGTAGGGTTTTCCATTGAAAACTACCTACAGCTGTCCCTCATCTTTTTATCAATATGGAATGGTTTTAATCCATATTGTAGAAATGTGTATCGTTGCTTGTTGTTAACCCTGCAACCCACAATGCTTTTGTGTTGCAAAATGAAGGATGATTTTAGCATAACAGCACAAAAGATACTGGTCCAGTAGTAAACAATCATTCCTCGGATTCACATGTCAAGTAGCACTAACGAAGAAACTGACTAACTACTTAGGATTATTAACAATGCTGTACAAATTAGTTTTAAGTCTGTTTCTTTTTAATCTGTTCTGAATTGTCCAGAATGAAGTTTGGCCATTCAGTACATGTATGTTGCAAATTGTCAATCTTTTAATTTCTCATGTGCTTTTATTACTTTGCAGTGTTTTAACCACAGACAATGGAAGGATTGGTATCAATGCCAAAATTGTCTTGCTTTTTGTGTTCTGTGATAGGTTGACACACCCTGCAAATGTTGATATAATTGTATAAGTCTTCAAAAACTGTTTCTTTGGTCAGAATGCTACATTTTGGCTTCTAACATAAAGTCTGTAATTCAATTTTTATTTAATGTCGCAAGACTTGAAATTCAAACTGAAATGGTTGCAATATTAGAATCCATAAGAAATGAATACCAAGTTCATCAGGTACTATAGTATGTCTTATTAAGTTGAAATCACTCTCATAGATGTAGGAAAGAATAACTTCAATCAGGATTGTGGAAAGCATACTAGATGACTGCTGCAGTGATTAGCAAACTCTTAACAGAAATCACGAAATTGTAGGCTGCTTGAAGCTTGTATCTGTAAATGAAATATAAACCTTGATAATGTATCATTGGGCATAGCACAGCAGGTTCATTTCTATGGATGAAAGGTGGGGTGGTTGTCAAGCTAACAGTTTGCTCTATATATTGTGAAGCCAGTATCGTAGCTATGCTGTCCTGTAGACAACATGCTAAGCATTTCAACAGTTGGCCTATACTTGTAGTCTGTACAGCACACAGTAGATACCTGTATACTAGGTGGGAGGGTAGGGGGATTGCGAGCTGGCAGTATGTAACTTGGGGTATCAAAGGGACGAGCCAGGCTGAAGGGGAAACGTTTTGTACATTGGGCTACAGCTACGCACTCGAGCAGCAGCCACTGTTGTGTGAGGAGTAACTCTGTAACTGTAGCAAAGGAAGAAAAAAAACAGATAATGTATGTATAAATAGAGCAGAATGACAGAGCTACAGTTAAGAAGCATCAACAATGCATGAATTTGTAGCACAGCTATATGATCGGTATATGACAAAATATAACATAATGAAATGATTAGTTTCCTCAAAAGCTTGACAACGAATAAAAAAACAAGATGAAGATGAATAAAGAAAATACTAGTACTTGTTTCTGCTGTGGGACAACAAAGAATGTGCCAAGTTGCTGTTGCCATGGCATTTGACATGTTTTCTCAATAGTCAGGTAGATGACATTGTATCCAACCTAGTGGAAAAATATCACAGTGTGCAACCTACCTAGAGCTTGTCTGTTTGTAACAGCTGGTTTATGTTGTGACTGTCATGTACCACAACAAACCGTCAACTATGTTTGTTTGAAACCCACTGTGTAACGATATATGCTTTGTACCAAATATGTTGTGATACGTTAAAAAAAACTGTTATTCTTTTGAATACTTAACGTGACAGCGTTTCTTCTTATATTAATGCCTGGAGTGAATTTTTCCTACACGGCGACTCTGTAGCCAGTTTAATTAGCTCATCACACGTTACAAGTCTGTGTACTTCGATAATAAAGCCATTCCATTTTAAAAGTTTAGGAGAGCGGATGATCTAAAACATTTAAGTTGGCCGTTTTTATCTACTAGCCTGAGACCCGGTCTTGTTATTATGTTCACCCTCTCAGCCGTCAATGTATCGACGGTTAAAATTTGATGTGATGGTATTGGATTATCTTTCCCCTGCGTTTTTCATTTCGGTTTTGATACAAGTCTCAGTTCCTCAGATGTAAAGAACATGGACGCGTCACATCTAGAATAAACGCAACAACAAAGTTGGTCTTTTATGTTTTTATTTTTAACGCGTCTGACCAACAAACGGATAATGAGCCTGTCGCACAGGCAAATGTAAAAGTACCGATGTTTCGGTTGCAATTACCCCGCAATTAGAAAGTTAATGAAGGCGTTTTGGTAGATGAGAGCCCCCTCCTAACTTACAAAATGGAATAGCACATGAAGAATACTTGATATTCCAATCATTATTTGAACAACTCTGAAGAAGAGTATCCCGGTTCAAGTCAATTAATGTGTGTCACTTCGGACAGAAACAAGAAGGATTTCTCTTTTGTTTCTAGCTGTGTGTCTTAAATGTGTGAACGCGATTTTACTCTTTCTACTGGTCGGGGAACGCCATGTGGCAGCGTTTTGACACGTGACTAGCGCAATGTAGACTAGTGGTGTTGCTATGGCAACAAGCTATAACCTATGTGGACATAAGTACACTAGCAGTCCAGTATACAGATGTGATTCACTCACGTCTAGAAATTGAACTTAAAAAGATAAGTGTCAATATCTATATTGAGTATCTCCTTCTTTTACATGTTTAACTGTTGCCATTTGTGGCCCCGGAAATCTCGATGTACATATTCCATTTGCTACCTGACGCTCCCATGGAATGAATAGACATTTGAAGAGACGATAAATGCAGAGGAAAGTACTGAACTGATGATCACGCTGTGTTAACACAAGGAGGTTAAAAATCTTTTTTTAAACCTCCTTGGTTAACAGCAAAAGGATGGCTTCTTGAGCAGGGCACCTATTGTTAGCATGACGTCACCTGAAAGCTGACGTCATGTGCGCATGTCAGACACTGTACAGACTTGTCGTGTGCTATTTATGTCAGGCCGTCCTGATGAACGTACAATAAAAACCTAATTTCAGTGGATAAGTTGTCTGGCTGGTTCTTTCAGTGTTTCAACTCAATCATATACGAGGCGTATTTATTATATGTCTTACATGTAGTCTTATAAAGGGGTTGAGGAAACTAGTCATGCGGAGATTCCGAGCGAGCGACAACAAACCAATGAAATAAAGTAAAGGAATTGTAGTATTCACAGCATAGTTTCCAATACTATACCATATATGATATCACACTATGTTTGTGGGTAGGGGTGGGTATCGGTATAGAAAGTTCGGGTCCGGACCTAGACCTGATTGTGAAAACTTGTGAATAGGCGATACTCAAAATAATGGCCCATTACCTTACAAAGGAATCTGGTTGAGTATCCGACTTTCAATTTCACTGGCCTTTGAAAATCCTATCTTCATGTAAACAACGCCAACTGCTGACTGTAGAAACGATTATACATTGAACTCTACTTAGCTCTTTCTTTTTTCTTTGACCGGTAAGCCCAAAAACGTGTGAACATCTGTCGGTATAATTTCAGGTTCGTTTTTTTTACCGGTCCAAGATGGAAACCTACCTTAATACCGGTCCCCGGCCCACCCCTAGTTGCGGGGGTTATACACTGGCTGTAAGGTACACAATTTGATTACTAGAGTGGATTCACTTGCAGTTAACTTGACTCTAAATGTCAATCATACACGTACAAGAGGTTGGTTGTGCTTCAAAAGAATCTAACTTTTTATCCAAAGTACGTAGATGAGGTAAGAATGGGTCATTGACCTTTATGCACGGCCACGTGACTGATCAAGGGTTTGTTTATAGACGTACGGTGCAAAGATAAAGCTCTACCGGTCGTTCTTACCTCCAGGTGTCGCCTGTGCATATGGTACTAGTATGTCTTTTCCTTTTATTTACTATCCTAGCTTGTATGTTGCCGGCAATATTCCGTGTGCTGTTCATCAGTGATTCTAGGCTTGATACTTCGAAACGGAGAGGTGTTGTCAGTTCTGTTTTTCATCCCTAGCCCTAAAATTGTTGTGCGTTTATCAGTTAGCATGCAAATTACAAGTTCATTATCGTTGAAGATCGTCCTTCGTTTGACTTAGATTTCCTTATGAATAGCCGTGAATTATTAATAATACATCCGCTGGTATCGATAAAATGGTATTTTTGCCTCGTACAGGGAACATGGCGTCGCTACAGGTGGTTTGGGTGGGCGTGGCACTGACCTTTGTCCTCTGTAACGTCAGTCTTGTGGAAGGCCTGGGGACTCGTGAAAACCCACTCCATGAGGAACACGGAGCCCCATTGGACAAGACGAACCCGAATTTACATCGGAAGCAGCCTGGCGCTCAGCACAATCATGACGCTGACAGAGATGACCCCATGACTGAAGACGGAGCTAGAGTTAGAGACGAGATCACTACAACCAGGTTTGATGACGACTGCCCCAATGGGTGCTCGTGTAGTTTTTCCACCGTTGTGTGCTTTGGCGTCCTGGACTCGATCCCGAAATTCCCTCCAGATACCACCCGATTAGTTCTTTACTACAACAACTTCACACGCGTCCCGTCGAACGCTTTCCCCAACCTAGACAAGCTTGAGTATCTTATGATGCCTTTTGGCAAAGTGGGATATATTGAAAGTAACGCCTTCAGTGGTTTGGGCTCCGTGATGTTGCTCAATTTGAGCACAAACTCCATCGACTCTCTCATCAGCACCGCATTCACGGGATTAGACAACCTGCAGACGCTCGACCTGGTCGCCAACAAAATAGACTCTATTGCTGACGGAGCCTTCGAACCGCTGAAAAACCTGAAGTTCCTACTGATAACACCCGTGTCCTCCCAGTATCCGTATAACGCCTTCAACAGTTTGGTCAATCTCGAAACCTTGTACGTCCAGGACGGCAGATTTGCCGCCGTTCCTGGCTACGCCTTCTCGACAATGAAGAAGTTATCAACTCTCATCATGGCAGACAACCCGAACCTGTCTGCGATCCATCCAGACGCATTCGCCCCCGGCACGCTGAATGAGTCACTGACAAGCATAGACCTTGACCATTGTAACCTTCGCGAGATCCCGTCACAAATGTTCCGCTTTGTTCAGTCTCTTCAGTCGTATACCATATCCAACAACCCGATCGGCCAGGTTGATGACAATGCTTTCGCAAACCTGCCAAATTTGCAGTATCTTAACTTGGAGGGACTTGGCTTGGCAGTTCTGTCCAAAGGTGCTTTCAGCGGTCTTGACAGCATTCAGAGTATCAACATGCAAGAGAACAACCTTGTTACCCTCACTCCGGACCATTTCAGCAGCCATGTCCAGACGCTGAAGACCATGTATTTGCTGGACAACCCGTGGCACTGTGACTGTGACCTGTGGCGCTTCAACAGATGGCTGCACACCGAGACTAACATCACCGTGTACCAGTCACTGATATGTGCGAGCCCAGAACAGCTCAAAGGCCAACAACTCGACAAGATCACTGCAGCTCAGGCAGGTTGTCATTAAGCTCAGGCACACGTGAAGTGGAACTATGGAGCAAAACAAAACTATTCGACTCACTTATTAATTGTCGACGAGCTCATCTGCTTTTCTATAAGAATACTGCCAGGCTAAAGTCATTGAGCAAGACATATCACTGTTCGTACTAGACTCGCAAAATTGGGTTGTCTTCTGATTGGACACTCTGTCCACACTGCATCAGTTGAATATTGTTATGAATATCATAAAAATCTAGCACAGCTTGTAGCAGCAAGTCATCAGAAAACAAAACACATTCAATTGTAGCTTGCGTATCTTGGTTCACTAAATGATACGCAAAAGTATTGAATTGATGGTCACTCTGTGGTAAGTTGTTAGACGTGAACGGTAAGGCAGCATTTCTAATTTTTCATTAGGAATCCTGTTACGTTCTAAAAGTCTATCAACTGTAACGCTTCTGTGTGTCATACCTGTACGTGTTTTGGTTTCCTTATTTGCCAAATAAAAAGTCCGGTTTGTTCTCTAATCAGTACAACTTCCTACAATGAAGCATCCTATTTCTTGTACATCAAAATACACTACATGATTACGTATGTATATTCCCAATCCATGTGGCCCCTCTGGTGATAAAGACTATGTAGGTAGTTTAGTTGCTTATAGCCCCAATCGGCCCTCAGCTGAAACGTTATCCCTTTGTAAGCATGCGCTGTGACCTTATCTTGAACAAAAGTTCATAAAGCACCTGTATCCAGTTACCTGAGGCGTACAGGTGTAAGTGCTAATGGCGGAAGCCATACTCAGCCAGATTTCGGGCGACTTCTTGGAGTGTACGGTCTGTCTGGAGCCCTTTAAGGACCCCAAGATCCTGCCTTGTCTTCACACCTTCTGTAAGGGCTGTCTGGAGAAGTTTGTAGGGAAACAAGGTGAAGTGAAGGACAAGTTTCCGTGTCCAACATGTCGGACCGAAACTGTACTTCCGGAGGGCGGTGTCGCCGGGCTCAAAAACAACTTTTTCGTCCTGAGCTTGAGGGACACCGTTGAAACACACAAGAGTGTGGCTAATGTAGAGGATGACAAAGTTCCTTGCGATGTCTGTGAAGAAGACGTGGCTAACTGCGGTTGTGTTTTCTGTGAAGAGTTTTTGTGTGACGAATGCGCTCGTGCCCACCGCCGTGCCAAACGTACACGCGGTCATGAAGCCATCGACGTAGCTGAACTTAAAGAACATCTGATCACCAAGACGTCATCAGTGAAGCCAACATCACTGCCGATTTGCACAAAACACGAAGATGAGAGGCTCAAGTTCTTCTGTGAGACGTGCCAGCATCCCATCTGCCGAGACTGCACAGTACTGCAGCACAAGGACCACAAGTACGGCTTGCTGGCAGATGTTGTGAGTGACGTAAAGGCAAAGATCAAAGACAAACTCGCAACTGCCATGCCGAAGATTCAGGAATACCGGGATGGCGCAGGGGTCATAAATGAGAAACAGGCAGAACTTGACACCAGGAGTAAGAAAGCTGCAGACGACATCGATGCAGCTGCGGAGGAAGAGATCAAGTATTAAAGTGGCCTGGTCAGACGCAAGCAGACTGAACTGAAAGAAAAGTTAGCGGCCGTCACAGCAGCCCGTTCCAAGCAGCTCTCTGCTACAGCAGACAGTGTTGAGAGCACCTTAGGCTGTCTGTCCAGCACAGTGGACTTCTCACAGAAAGTCGTGGAGCATGGCAGTGACTTTGACGTCATGAACGTGTACTCTGACGTCACGGCCCGGCTGGAGTCTCTGCTGAAAGGTCCAACCCCGGACATTTCTGACGACATCAGTTACGTCAGGTTTGATCTGAAGACAGAAAAGATAGAAAAGGAAATAAGTCTTGGAGACATAGTCGGTACAGTTATTTGGTATTATTTTAGCTCGGCCGAGTTGTCAGCGAGCTCTACATTACGAGGAGGTATGACCCTGATGCCGACGAAGAAACCCTGCTATTTGTTTGTAGGCATCAGGGTCATGCCTCCTCGTGATTTAGAGCTCGCTGACAACTCGGCCGAGCTAAATTCTTGATTTGTAAAGGGGGCTTTAGGACACACAACATTTCCTAACTTTTTTCAGCTTAAACCAATGTTGTTGAATATTCGATGAACTCTATAGCATAACCTCTGCCCCCTCAGATTCATTCTTCCGAACAGCCATGTTCACCACCCTGGGCACCACCGGCCGTCTGGGCCCCACTACCCTGGGGAACCACTACAGGGGACAGGACCATGAACACCTGGTGACGCTACATGACGGGATACAGCACTTCACTGTACCATGGTCCGGAACGTACACTATAGAGACAGCGGGTAGGGATTGATTTTAATAACAAATCAAACTGATGTACAGTGTGCTGTTCTTAATCAGGCGCCCAGAAATAATCGATGCGTTAGGGGTGCAGTTCTGATATCATCAAGAAAAGAGTCCAGCTACAACTTTGTTAATAAATCTTTTTTTTCATTCAGTATCTGTGTTCTCATTTTATATTTCTTGTTGTTGTTTCCGAGGCTGTACTGAAAGTGATTAACATGTTGATTCAACTTTATTGACAGGTGCTGCTGCAGGATGGGGTATGAATTCGAAGAACCCAAAGTCCGCCCGAGGACGGGGTGCCGTACTGAGGGAAACATTTAACCTTAAACAAGGTGCGGCGTTTCAAAAGATTCTCTATTGGTCTGTTTTAGTAAGACTGTGCATGTGTAGACACTGTACCTAATTTCACCGGTCTCTCGTTGACAAGCAATCTGTAGAGCAGTGCAGTGCAAGTAGTACAAATCTCAGAAGAGGTGTGAGCGTATGCAGAGAAAAATGACAAATTATCTGCTTTCGTTCTAGTAACTTGCACTGACAGAAAGGTTGTCAGGGGAGTATGGTAAAATGTTTGTCTTTCCGTAATCAAGAAAGATAGTTTATTATGAGAAGTACTGAAAACAAAATCTTATGTTTAACAGTTATCTGTTTTCATACTGCAGATGAAACTCTGAAAATCCTGGTAGGACAAGAAGGTGCAGTGAACAAGGCTAACTGGAGTGTAGGAGGTGGGGGTGGTACATTTGTCACCAGGGGAGACAATACACCACTCATTATCGCCGGGGGTGGGGGAGGGGAAGGGCGGGGATCACATAACCATAACCCCCTGTGTAACGGGACTGTGTCCACTACTGGAAACAAGAGCTATGGACGAGCTGGCTGCAGCGGAGGATCTAACGGGCAGGGGGCGACAGAATGGAAGGGTAACTTAACAGGCGGGGGAGGGCTGCTGACAGATGGAGGGAGTTCTAAACATTTTAGAGGTGACAGTTGTGAGAATGGTGGGGAAGGTGGGAAGGCGTTTGTGAATGGTGGGGTGGGAGGGATTGGGTATTCTTCTAAAGCTGATGGAGGGTTTGGTGGAGGGGGAGGGGCTCATGGGAGTGGGGGTGGAGGGGGTGGAGGAGGGGGGTACTCAGGGGGTGGTAGGGGAGAGTGGAGTAATCCAAGTGGTGGGGGAGGTGGTGGTTCATTTTGCTCCATTTCTGAAACCAGCGGTCAGGGTGGGGCAAACGATGGACCCGGATATGTGGTCATTACCAGACAGATGTAAGGAGATACTTTGTAGTCACCATCTTTTAAACAGTGTAAATCTACATTATATCATATTGCAAAGATAAACGCTGCCCATCGAGCACAGACTGAGCTTAGCCTGTTACAGTAGTCATGACATTTACAGTAAGTTGTAGAACATGGTAGTCATAAATCATTTTCCAGCTTGTATTTGTACAAGTATTACAATATGCGCATCTAAATTAACAGCAATGTCAAGTCACTGTTAACTGCTCTTTGCCCCTGCATTGTCATATAGCGAAACCCCTGCAGGTTGGTGTGAGCCAACGGAATGCCCTTCAGCACCTGGGAGGTGGACGATGTTATTTGGAAAAAAGAAGAAGGAATAGCTTCATTAACCTTAGTTACAGCATAGAAAATACAATAGAAGAACTGTAACTGTTGCAGCTACCTTTTACGAGATAACTGACAAAGTAACAATCTGAACCCACCTCGGCAACAACATAGGCCTTCATAGGTCGGGAACACGTCTGACCTCACAAGGAGCTTGTCGCTAGGATCCAGGTAAAAAAGCAGTGGGCCGCCTTCAAGTATGGGACCTACTAGATGTTCAAGTTCATTAAGAGCGCGTGCTTTTGTACGGGGATGTATAATGCACAAGCGAGTTAAACATGCTATTTCTAACATAACATTTCAATGGAAAATATGGTGTTTTTCTCGCGATTGCGCAATGTCTCCATGTATCGTGATTGTTTCCACACAGTTCACCGCAAACAAAGTCGAATTTATGTCCCTAACATATATCTATGAGTATACATAGATGTGTTTCAGTCACCTGTATCCCAATCTGAAATGAAACTAGAAAGGCCGACATTTGCTTAGGAGCAAATACAGCATATTTCAGCCATACCTTTTCCCATGCAACATTTAACTGTCCCAAATAACCCCTGCTCGAAAATGGAACATTTAGGTACTCTCCAAGCAGAGGTTGAATCGCGCAGATATAGTAGTAGTCGGAAAAATTACACGGGCGCTCTTCCTAGGAAGAGCGCCCGTGTAATTTTTAGGGGCACACCCCAGTTTCTCGCCCCCATTGAAACGTTTAGTTAACTGAAGAGACTATTTTCAACGACGCCGTACCGGTATTTCCAAACAAAATTGTCCCCGGGAACTACACCTATACAGTATACAGCATGCAAGTAAAAATGTACCATATCTGATTTACAAGAAAATTCTAGTACAGTCAAACCTGTCTATAGCGGCCACTCAAGGGACCGGACAAATTTGGCCACTATAGACAGGTGGCCTCTGTATAGAGGTGGTAACTTGTAGATAAAATACCCAAGGGACCGACAAAAAGTGGCCACTATGGACAGGTGACCCCTCTGTAGAGGTGGCCCCTAATACAGGTTTGACTGTACCTAAAATCTCACAATAATGAATATCCTAATGCATTTCGAAAGCCCGTAGCGATGACGTTTGCGTCCGCGGAGCGATACCCGGAAGCCAAGATTCGTCGACAAAAACTTACCGAAAACAACATTATAGGGGTCGAATTTTATACTAGCAGCGATTTGGATCCGCTACGCTAATTTTACACTAAGTAACTGGGCACTAAACGGATGCTAAATCCCCTCACTCCAAAATAATTTGGGACTATCCCCGGTCGCGGAAGAAATGGGGTGTGCACCGTTAACAGTAACTTCTCCCAAAAAATGAACAAATATTGTGAATTGATTTCAGTTCAAAATGGAGCTTACCCGATATGCCCATATGGAAGAATGTACTCTTCCACAGGAGCTCCTAGGCATAACTACCAATTGGTTTGCATTAACAAACAAACAAACTTTGGAATCGCCAGCTCCTTTTTTTTTCGAAAGTGAGAGAAATCACCACACCTTCCGTTCAGAAAAATTTCATCATGAAATGACATGAAGCCATTAATTCAACAATTTTCAGTACGATAACTGGGTCCAAGTACCGTTTTAAGCTCATTGTGATGTGGGTACATTTATCATTGCAGTGATTTTTTTTTTATTAAAGTTGGTCATGAGTTTTAATTTACTAATTATCAAGCAGGTGTAGGTACTGTGTAGTAGGAGTGTTTGTTTTCTTCAAGCTGAAAACTTAAATCTTCTTCTTGTTTTGCATGAGCCATTACCGAAATGGCGACGTCTCAAACTTTTAAAAGAATTTTACCGCCCTGTCGATATTTTTTTCCTGAAACCTGACCTAATATTGCCTTATTGTAATAATTCAGTCCAGTGAGAGAAATGTGCCAACTATAGACAGGTGGCCACTAGTGGAGAAAATGCTGATCTATTGACTTAAGAGCAATAAGTTACACATAATTTCAGTACCCACTGATCTTTCTTCATATAAACATTGCACAGGTAAGCCAATTGTTTAGATTTACAGTTCAAAACATTCTGACGAGAAATATTGATGAGAAAATAATCATTCTCGCCACTGTCAAACTTACGTATCAAAACTAAACGCAAACTGGCCAATTTTCCCGTGATTTCCGCCAAGTAACATTTCCTCGATTGTCTCAACTGACCCTGCCAAGGTCAAATCTACCGAAAATGATTGATATTGCCACGCAGAATGTTGCAAAATTCATCGACAAAGACTTGTACCCTAGCGTTCAAGGAACGCGTACCTTCTGCTACCGTCCAAATAACCCTGTCGTGAACTCCAAATCCTCGCAAACTACTATTTTTATATATATATATATATATAACCGGGCGTAGGGTGATCCGTCCGCTGTGTGGTCACGACATGCATGTGTTTCTATATATATACGGGATTGGAAGGCCCCGCTTATGAATATTAATTAGCCTTCGCCTTCCTCTTCGCTGATTGGCTGGCTTATCAAATTCAATTAACTCTTGCTTCAGCCGAGGCTCTTGCAGGTGTGGAGCTCTGTGGGGTGACGTCACGGCAGAAGGCCGAAAGAAAACCAATTTTCCCTCAGAAAAGTGCTGAAATTAATCATTTCAAAATAGTTTATGCCAAAAATTTATAATAATAATACCAGGGTACAGGGGGCCAAAATATACCGTTTGGTTTATAGCCCCAATCGGCCCTCAGCTGAAACGTTATGCATTTGTAAGCATGCACTATGACCCTGTCTTGAACAAAAGTTCAAAGTCCACCGGTACCTGTATCCGCACATCCTCACCTGAGGCGTGCAGGTGTAAGTGCTAATGGCGGAAGCCATACTCAGCCAGATTTCGGGCGACTTTCTGGAGTGTACGGTCTGCCTGGAGCCCTTTAAGGATCCCAAGGTCCTGCCGTGTCTTCACACCTTCTGTAAGGGCTGTCTGGAGAAGTTTGTAGGGAAACAAGGTGAACTGATGAAGGACAAGTTTCAGTGTCCAACATGTCGGACCGAAACTGTACTTCCAGATGGTGGTATCGCCGGGCTCAAAAACAACTTTTTCGTCCTGAGCTTGAGGGACACCGTTGAAACACACAAGAGTGTGGCTAATGTAGAGGATGACAAAGTTCCTTGCGATGTCTGTGAAGAAGACGTGGCTAGCTGTGGTTGTGTTTTGTGTGAAGAGTTTTTGTGTGACGAATGCGTTCGTGCCCACCGCCGTGCCAAACGTACACGCGATCATGAAGCCATCGGCGTGGCTGAACTTGAAGAACATCTGATCACCAAGACGTCATCAGTCAAGCCAACATCACTGCCGATTTGCACAAAACACGAAGATGAGAGGCTGAAGTTCTTCTGTGAGACGTGCCAGCACCCCGTCTGCCGAGATTGCACAGTACTGCAGCACAAGGACCACAAGTACGGTTTGCTGACAGACGTCGTGAGTGGCGTCAGGGCAAAGATCAAAGACAAACTCGAGACCGCCATGCCGAAATTTCAGGAATACCGAGATATCGCAGGTGTCGTAACTGAGAAGCAAACAGAGCTGAACACCAGAAGCAAGAAAGCTGCAGACGACATCGATGCAGCTGCGGAGGAAGAGATCAAGTATTAAAGTGGCCTGGTCAGACGCAAGCAGACTGAACTGAAAGAAAAGTTAGCGGCCGTCAGAGCAGCCCGTTCCAAACAGCTCTCTGCTACAGCAGACAGTGTTGAGAGCACCTTAGGCTGTCTGTCCAGCACAGTGGACTTCTCACAGAAAGTCGTGGAGCATGGCAGTGACTTTGACGTCATGAACGTGTACTCTGACGTCACGGCCCGGCTCGAGTCTCTGCTGAAAGGTCCAACCCCGGACATTTCTGACGACATCAGTTACGTCAGGTTTGATGTGAAGACGGAAAGGAATTCGAAAGAAAGGGAAATCATCTTTGGGGACATTGTTGGTAGGTTATTCAGTATTATTGTTGATCCCCTTATGAAGTGATCATTGCATTTGTTGTAGAAATCTCGTCATTACTCAGCTGTAAGAAAATAACTTGAGACAGCGCATTGACTGACACACATTTCAACATAAAACCTCTCCACGTAAGGCCACCAAGTCACTTCAATGGGTGTCATCCACACATGAAATGATTTTATTTCCTCTTAATTCCCCCCTTTTCAAGCGTTATTAAACTTGCATTTAGTAGTCGTATGTGCTGAATCTCGCCTTCAGGAGTGAAAGTTAGAAGGCAGATTGGGATTGTAAGACGATGGTGAAGGGAGCCTGGAAAAAGTATGCTTTGAGGTTCTGAACATTTCAAATGTTGGTTAGCCTAAACCATGCTTGATATTTATTGAATATCTGATGAACACTATTCCATAACCATTGTAACTGCAGATTCCACATTCTGCACTGCCAAGTTCACCACCCTGGGCACCACCGGCCGTCTGGGCCCCACTACCATGGGGAACCACTACAGGGGACAGGACCATGAACACCTGGTGACGCTACATGACGGGATACAGCACTTCACTGTACCGGAGACGGGGGCATTCAGCATAGAGGTGGCAGGTATAGACCGTTTAGTGGTCGACAAATGTGAAGTAATACTGAATTGAAAAATGTCTGCTTCATCAAGCTCGAGAGATAATAAAAAAAAATTTAAATCTACAATGAAAAATTCACACATGGAATTAGTTTTATCTAGTAGCTGATCTCTGTACTGAACGTGCCTGACGTTTGATTGACAGGTGCTGCGGCAGGATGGGGTATGTACAACCCAAAGTCCGCCCGAGGACGGGGTGCCATGCTAAATGGAACATTTACGCTTAAACAAGGTCTGATATTTGTTCCTTTTAATCTATTCTTGTTCCTTTTAGTCTATTCAAGTGAAAGTATGAAACAGTAAACGCCATATCTTATTTCATCACCTAGGTAACTAGTCAACAGTGGCAGAGAGTATCACAAATCCATGACGAAAAATTAGGATTGATTACGATAATCAGCTTTCGTTCTACTGATACATGTAACGTTAGTGTTAAATAGAAGAAATAATAGTGTGGTAAATTTGTGTCTTTCTGCTTACAAGAGGGATAGGTGATTATGATAAGCAATAGATACAAAATCTGATGTCGCTTTTTTACTCTGCAGGTGAAACTCTAAAGATCCTGGTGGGACAAGAAGGTGCTGAGAACAAGGCTAACTGGAGTGTAGGAGGAGGGGGTGGTACATTTGTCACCAGGGGAGACAACAAGCCACTCATTATTGCTGGGGGTGGGGGAGGTTGGTTTGTTTTGGTGGGGGGTATTGGTTACAGACCCATAATCCCCTCTGCAATGGGACTGCGTCCACTACTGGTAACAAGAGCTATGGAACAACTGGCTGCAGTGGAGGAACTAACGGACAGGGGGCAACAGAAGGGAAGAGTAACAACATGGGCGGTGGAGGGGGAGGGCTGCTGACAGATGGAGGGAGTTCTAAACGATATGGAGGCGACGGTTGTGAGAATGGTGGGGAAGGTGGGAAGGGGTTTGTGAATGGAGGAGTTGGAGGGTGTGGGGAATGTAATAATAATGCTGATGGTGGGTTTGGTGGAGGGGGAGGGGGTTATGGGGCCGGTGGAGGAGGAGGTGGGGGAGGGGGGTACTCAGGTGGCGGTAGGGGAGCAAATTTTCTCCTTAATCCCAATGGTGGAGGAGGTGGTGGTTCGTTCAACTGTGGTACTGACCCAAGCTGTCAGAATGGGGCAAATGACGGACCTGGATATGTGGTCATCACCAGAAAGATGTAGACATTGTAAAGGAACACTTGTAGTCATTTTTAGATGTGTGTAAATCAACATTGTATTGTATAAATGAGGAACGAAAGAGCAGAAGTATTCAAAAGCTTTGTTTGAAGTTCAGACAATAGTAAGAACTTTTATATCAAGTTGTAGAATTTCCAAGTCTTATCTACTCAAGTATGAAAATGTATATGCCTAGTACAGCAATCCAAGGTACCATGAGTGAAATGTTGGGGATATTGTTTCTCCTTTAGTCAGCCCAAAACAGATGGGAACAGTCCTTATTTTCAAATCTGGATGAACCTCATTTTGTTGACCATTAGAATTTTACAACTAAGCATCTATACGCAAGGATGGAAGTTGCTTGTATTGCCATTTTACTACAGAGAAAGTGGTGTAATGTCTGGTCTAAAAGATACCTCCAAAAATCCTTCCTTGTCCATCACCATTAAAGCAGCCTCTCAATAACTGATGTCAATAAATAATAATTCATACTTTATTTTCCATCTTTCCTCTCATACTTTTACTAAGTTTTATGTCGAATTTCTGCATATGCAATTGCTGCAATATGTCCTTCTTAACAATTATGTTTGAGCACTGTTGACTGCTCTTTGTCCCTGCAATTCCATATAGCGAAACCCCTGCAGGCTAGTGTGAGCCAATGGAATGCCCTTCAGCACCTGGGAGGTGTAGGATGTTATCTGAAAAAAAAGGAACAACTGCATCTATCTTAATATACAACACAGAAAACAGTTACTAAAAATCATCTCGCTTTCTGCAGATGTTCTAAAAAAGATTCAAACAGTTTAGTTAAAACTGAGAGAAAGATTACATAATGGTAAACTGGTTAACTGACTGACCTTTTGATCAGTGTTAGGAGAATTGTTACAGTTGTAATTACCTTTACAAGATTGGTGAAAGAGACACAATCCAAACCCACCTTGACTGCAACGTAGTCACCTGTTTTCATTGGTGAGCTCTTCTGACCTCCGACCTCATCAGGGATGTCCATATTTGGGATGATGACCTTTGTGTTTCCATCATTTCTGCCAGCCAGGTCACTGGCTGATTTTTTGCTGACCTGCACACAAAATGTCAATCTTGCTTTATACGGAGATAAAATAACCTAAAGAGGTACAAAATAGCCTGCATAAGAGGTTGGTATCCATCCGTTCCCAGTCTGTGCATGCTTTCCAAAAGTCACTACCTTTCCAAAAGTGGATACAAACTGGGACCTGAAAGATACCAGGTTATCAGTCATCTGAACAAAGGTCAAGTTACTTCAAATTTCTCCACTGAGATAGGGAGGAGCAGCATCTGACACATTTGATACAAAAAACATTTAGAACTTTTCAATGTTTCTGTTAAGGATAGACACTCACCCCTTCCACCAGCACTAGATGGACTTGTCCTATTTTCTCTGCATTGGCCTCAGCCATGCCCTGCCTGCACACATTAATCAGTTCCGCTAGGCGGCGCTGCTTCACATCTGCTGGCACATCATCCATGAGTTTGTGATAGGCATGAGTTTTCTGTACAGAAACAAAATAACACCTATAATTAGCAAAGATAATAGTATAATCATATGAGTATGGAAAGAGATAATATAAAATATCTTATATTTCCAGCCTTTATGTTACTATTACATGTAATAGGTTGACAGGGGATCACTTTCATACATGGTACATTTTCTATTGCCATTTAACTAAATTTGTTCGTCTATCAAGAACATTGTATCAACAAATGTTAAGTAGAAAAATCAATAAACCACCAGAAAATCGCAGAGTAAAAGTGTTACCTTTCTCATGCTATAAGCAAACAGGTATGCATTGTCATATCTGACTAGTCTGGCCAGTGATAGGGTCTGGTTGTGGTCATCTTCAGTCTCTCCACAGAACCCAACTATGAAGTCACTGGACAGGGAAACATCTAAACAACAGGTACAACACAGGAACATGATAAAATGTTTCATATGCCACATCAATAATCTAACAACCTTGTCATATCAATTGGTATGAATTTTCTCATTTCTCATAATCTCCAAGCAGATCCTACAGTAGCATAAGATAGTAACAAAAGCTGCCAGAGGACTGAAGCCGGCCTAGGAGTGTGCTACCTGTGGCTGATAACTCCCTTTGGCCAGCTGTGCTCCTTAGCCAGCTTTGATGCTATCTCATGCCACTAGTAAATCTGCCTCGAGATTAATTTTCTCATACATATATAGATAATTACAAACAATGGTTCCTTTTATTATTTCCAAAATAAGGACCTAAAACTGTATTTCCAAAAGCAAAATTCTGATGTGTAGTCAAGACCACAACACTGGCCCTGCTGACCTGGTATGACCTTCTTGACGTGCTGTACCAGCTCCAGGTACGCCTCACGGGTGTGGTTCCTCCGCATGCTCTGCAGCACTTGGGACGAGCCACTCTGTGCTGGCAGGTGCAGGTGGTTACAGATGTTTGGTCTGTCTCGAATCAGCTGTAACACCTGGAGACATGGGACAATAAAATACATGACAGTCAGGACTGTACATGCACATGATTTACTTAACAATAGGCATTGTAAGCACGACAGGCCTTGATATACTTAAATCCTGATTTTTATTCCAATCTTTAACACCTAACAACATATAATCATAATTAACTGAGGAGGATATTAGAATGAAAAATAAAACACTTTTCTCCATGGATTTAGAAGCAAAATACAAAAGTCAGTTACATGTACCAGGTATCCCATTTGACAAGCCAGTATTTCTGTCATACAAACATTTACATTGCATTTACATTTGCATGCATTAACAATGTAGATCTATGAATGTAATTGGTATTGGTAGTGTAAGAGACATTGTATACATGGTAAAGGCAGTAAGAAATGTTTTAACCACTCACCTCATCAGGAAAGTCCTTTGGATGTGGAGAAACAAACCTTATTCTCATCTCTGGGTCTACCTGGGCAACTCTGTCTAACAGGGCAGAAAAACGCAGTCCTCCTAGAAAGGCGGCAGACACAACAACAATGAGCCAAGGAGGTTTCAATCATTCAATTGCATTCTAATTTCAATTTCGTTCTAATTGTCGAAACACAGCCATGTTCCACCATCAGTCTTAACAGCTGATTTAGAAACTTTACAACTCAACAGAAATATGATAGCCATCTGTGTAAAGATAGCCATTAGCATCTTGATTCCACAAATTTGGTCTGTGACCTTCCCTTGAATGGAGAAGAAAAGTAGCAGTGGTGCATTTCTGAGTGCACATTCCATGGTCCCTACCCTTCTTCTTCCTATAGATAGTGCCAAAGCCAGCGCTGAGGTTGGTTGGGCTGTCTGCCAGCTGATGCTGCTGTTCTGACATGTCCCTGTAACTGTTGACATTCTGTCCCAGTAATGTTACCTCCTTTACACCCTGGAGAAACAGAACCACAAGTAGACTTTGTTCTCTGAGTGTTATTATGAAATGGTTAATCATTAATCAGTACAAAAGTACAAGACAATATGTCCAAGGTTGCACAACAATTCTGTGAAGCTCTTGATTAGTACCTGTCCAGACAGCGCCCTGACCTCCTCTAGGATTGATTTGATTGGTCGGCTTCTCTCCCTCCCACGAGTGAAAGGTACTATGCAGTAACTGCACATGTTGTCACATCCTCGCATGATGGAGCTGAAGGAACAAAAATGGGAGACGAAAGATTTCAAACCAGAGTACATAGGAATAGCACAAAGCGAATTTCAGAGAATATAAACTATTACAGCTTAGCTTTCAGAAACATCTATATTCTTAGGTCACATTCTGTACCATACATACACTATGATACAGTATCTTGTCTGCAAGTACAACATATACATATACAGGGCTCGAAATTCATTTTTGGGATTAGGTGCACTGGTGCACCCAGCTTAAAAAATTGGGTGCACCAAAATTGTTTTGGGTGCACCACTTAAATTTATGTAGAATGTCAGAAAAACCTAACAACCAAACTTAGTTACATGCTATCAAATTCTTAAACAAGTACCATGACAGACATTCTTTTTATGTTTCTAACACTTAGTTAGATGTCAAGAATATGATGTATACTACCCCGGTAGTATACTTTGATATCTTTACACACATAAACCCAAGAAAATATTTGGGTGCACCCTGTGCACCCACAGAAAATAATTGGGTGCACAGTTCCAATTTTGGGTGCACCTGGGTGCACATGCACCCAGTATTTCGAGCCCTGCATATACATTGGCTGCAGACATAGAGACCCACAATACAATACTCACACAAAGGCAGTAGGTGCCCCTGCGTTCATCCTGACAGGCATGACATCAGCGTATGTCTCGTCCAATGACAGCACCACGTTGGCGGCTTGTTGTCCTGACTCCGTGACTGACAGCAGCCTGGGAAGGTCCCTGTACGCATCTGGACCGGCGATCAGATCTACTGACTTCTCTCTCTCCAGTAGATCCTTCTTCAGTCTCTCAGCCATACAACCTGGGCAGAGAAGGGTATGAACTCTCTTATTTCAACACACAGATTTTGATGAATTAGCAAATATGCCATCCTCTTTTCGCACAAAAAATACATTCAAGGCAGATGCCCCTGAACCTTTCATATGGAATTGGCTTTCACCATCAGCTACATAGATTTGTATCAAAAGCCTGCAAAATGTTGGGCTAAAATAGATTAGCCACTGGCAATTAATTTTGAAACTTAGCCCTGAAATATTAGCCCTACTAGGGGCTAAAAGGGCAACTCAATAAACTCAACTCACGTAAGATGTCAACACAATTTTCCTTACCCAGGACACCGACTTTAAGAGGTCTGCTTTTGTTTCTTCTTGTCTTCATTGCGCGAAACTCCTGTAGACGTGTCCAGATTTTCTGCTCTGCATTTTCCCTGATAGCACACGTCACAGCAAGGATGACATCTGCATCTGTAAAACAAACAGAATTACTCTTTTGTTACTTATTACAAGATCATCCTTTCCTGCTGTCCATGCATGTAATGTATGATATAATAACTTTCTACTCAATAAATTAATCAGAATGACATTTACAAACAATTCTTCAAAGGATGTTTGAAAGCTCTCTTCGTTTCATAATTATTTAGGTTGTATCAAGGGTGTTGTATGATGCATCAACCTCCTTGGATGCATAAATTTTATGACGTCAAATCAAAACGCAAGGAAAACGCAAATTCCTTAGTTATCTTATCTCCTATCAGTGCAGTATTACTTATACTTTGAACTGGTGTTGACCTGTACCGGTAGCTCAGTTCGGGATACTTACCGTTGACAGATTCGGTCCTCTGGTAGCCACTATCCTTCAACACTGACCAGGCAATCTCTGTGTCACTGACGTTCATTTGGCAGCCGTACGTCTCAAAATAAACCTTCCGCCTTCCTCCCCACATATCGTCTTCATTCAAGTACGGAACAGTATCTTCCTCACCGATTTCTACGGGTCTTAGTTCTTCTGTCGAGTATTTCAAAAAGTCTTGCAATGACGGACCATCTTTCAACTTAGTAGAAGAGTTTGTTGGTATTTTGTCGGAACCGTGACCAGCACAGCAAGTTCGGAATTGACCTTGTAAACTTTTTTGTACCGAGCGATATGGTCGCATGGAAGCGATCAAGTTCATTCTCAAACATGTAGAATACATCTTTGATTTGTTCGGAACAAATTGTATACGATTTGGTTATCAACAACAGTCAGGATCATCTAAAAGACGTGAAAATTGTCGACTGCAGCGTGCCAAAAAAAATTATTACATGACGGCGGCCATGTTGGAAATAAATCAACCCGTTTTGCGGTATTGTCTGCAGCTGCCATTTTTGCGAATGTTGTGGAGGTTCGCTGAACAGTAGGCTCATCAGTGTTACCAGTAAGACTTTTCGATCCTATTTTCCAGTAAATAAGATTATTTAATATCCTTTTTACTTGACTGTGCCACAATAACTGTCGTAAAATTATACGCATCTACTTTGGCGGGAATAGCAAATTCATCTCAGCAAGATCGACCAATCACAAAGCAGAAAATTGTAACAGCCTCAAATCTGACCAATCAGAGAGTCGAATGTTATGCCTTACTTTAGGGACAAATCAGTAGTACCCCCTTGACCAAAGGGGTGATCGCTTGTCTTCACAATATAAAGCCTTTTAATCAGATTTTTTGAATCCAAACTAGATAATTTTGTATGATTGCTATTACCATATATCGGAAAATGTACCATTGGTTGGGCAGTAAAGCATGAGGAAACTGAAGTGTTTGCATAATGGATCAACCCTCCACCATATAAACCCCCACATTTCTCCATTAGCGCAAATATGGCGGCAAGGAGCTGATGAAAACACTCTTTCTATTGTGCAAGCGAACTACTTCTTGTGTGGCAGCAGATTCCGCGGTTACATTCCAGCCAAACTCGACCAGCAGAAGCGCATGAGCACATTCTTTCTACCGACAAGAATTTTACTTCGCAGTTGTACCGAAATTTCCAGAAAAATGGCCAAAATCATCAAGCTCGACGATGGTGAGTATCTGCGCGGAAATTGAGTGGCGCGCTCTCCACGTGGTTCGTCAGTTTTTCGCCCAATATATCCAGCATTTCATATATAACAGTCGGTTTCAAGTCTTGGTATGCTTATGTATCGTATACAAATTTATATGTGGTTGTGGTTTTGAGTATTTGGTTGTAATTTTGCGGAAATCTGGTGGTAGACGGTGCGGCTCCTGGAACGCACCCAGGCCCTTTCTTCTCGACATGACGTCATGCTGACTAATGCGGTGCGTTGCATCCTGGTTGCGCCAGGTGGGGAGAGGGGCCTTGCATTGTTCAGCTGGGACAGCCTTTGTTCCTGGACAAGACTTCTCAAGAAAAGATAAAATTCGTCTTTTGAATTTTTTTTCATCACCCTCCATTTGAGAACCCTGTGGCATGAATGATGTTATGTAAGACAAGAATGTGCAACTGAAGGAGGAAAGCTGTAGGAGGAAAAGAAAACAAGAGTGATTGAAGAAAATTGTTTATTTCCTTGAATGGCGGATGTTTTGATTTGTTGGAATGTGAAAAGATCAGTTGAGTTTTTGTTTGAGTAGCTTTTTAACACATTGGGTGTGACTAGCAAGGAAAACAAATCAAGGTACATTGTGTATGACCTAACGATGTATACTGTACCAACAAATCAAATAGTTTGTTGAATCTCTTGTCTTTGTTCATGTCTAGACTCAGAATATATTTTTCTTGTATTTACTTTTAGCTTCATTGTAGATTTTGATGGTGAAAATTTAAAGGTTGCATCAACACAATCATGTGATTAAAAAGTCAAAATGAATGACCATCTCATAAAATTACCAAGACTTGTCTTTTGACATATGCATTATCCTTGATTAGAATGAAAAATATCAGTAGTATTACTCGTAAGTAATAAAATTTGCATCACCAAGTCAATTTTCCCTATGGTTACAATTAAAGAAAAATAATGGCACCTAGAAAATAGAAAAAAAGACCATAAAATGTGTTGATCCAGCAAAGGAGATGAAATATTATATAACATTACTGCAGCACATTTATGGGTGCTCAGCAAAATGTCAAATGCAAGCTGGCCTTTTAGCCATGGTTACAAGGTTAGATGCACTTCAGAGGCCAAGGATATTTTTTTCTTCCCATGATGTGTCCAACTGTGGTGTGTGACTGAGGTTAGCTTGTTGAAGAGATCAAAAGCTATGGAGGAATGTTAACAGTCCTCCAAGGCAAGACTGTCTGGAGTGAAGGCTCATCTGTGTTAGACAGTAACATGATAAAGGTCAGGTTGTCACAGTTATGTGTTGCAGCCAGTTCCATCTTATGTTACATCAACCTTATGCAACAGATGGTTCGACTCATGAGTCACACTAGGTGTCCCTAAAAGCTAATAAAACTACACCACTTGAACACAGCTGGATGTCAATTAACTACCTTCATGTATGATAATCTTCTCACTACTAGTAACATGAAACTGTTGTTCCGAAAAGCCCTATGACTACTATGAGTTGCCTTGGAAGGTGCATTGTAATTTGTAGCTGCAAAGAAATGTAAATGATTTTGAAATATGATAAGTGTTTTATTGTCAAACTTCCTTCCTGCATATACATGTATAGTATTCACACAATGAGTAAATGTTCTTTACAAACTCACAGGCCTGTTCTATGACAGCTGTTGCTGATACAAATGGAAAATTGTGACTTCAAATATTTGACAATTGACAGCTTCAAATTTCACAATCCCTCCTATTTAAGGAAGTCTATTTGATTAGAAAATACAATATGTTTGAAGAGTTAAGAATAAAAGTCAGAGTTGCTGTTCTTACGAGTAACATTCAGACTCAAAGTGCCAAAGGCATTTTACTGTGTACTTTGATCTTGTTGGAATGTCTGCGCCTGAAGGTCAAGTTGTGCAGAGGGTGATAGGTTAAAAAGTTGGCAGTGAGCTGTGTAACTAACTTATCCATCAAGCCTCACCTTACCTCGACTCTCAGCTCTGGTCTAGACAATTGTCTTTGTGAATTTGTGCTATGAAGATCATGCCTTATTCTGTTCATTTTAAGCACAATATGTGAGTTCTTAAAATGCAAAGCAGACATTATTATGTTTTAGAAAATCATCTGTCTTCTAACTGAATCAAGACTAGTCCTGGTATTGTGATAACGATAGATTGATGAAGTAAACTATCCTGGTAATTACAGTGATATGGCATGTATTACCTGTATGATTATGTTAGTATAATGTAGGTGTGGTAAACACACCTCTTGTTGACATTTTCAGTGACCCTTACCTGGTTAACAGAAAACCCTCTGGCAGTTGGAAGTTGCCAGGGATCAGTAAAGCCTGAGTGGTTTATAGGTTTGCACACTGATGGCTTCCAGATACAAGAACTGTTTGATTTTAATCTCAGATGCACCACAGGGATCCACAATATGGGTGAAATATAAGCCCTAAACAAAGGGTTTATTTTGCTAATTCTAATTCTATTACCTGTAAATCATTTAATATACATGTATCTGCTGACAGCACATGCACAAATGAACATGTAGAAGATCAAGTGAACATTACATCTTTATACCTTGTCTGTTGTCAGCTGATTCTGTACCATCAAGTGTCCAGATTGTGTAATTTGTATGTTGAAAGACTGCTAAGCATGTTTGAATTGCCCAGGCCTTAACAGTATTTAACCCAACATTAAGAAAAGTAATGAAGCAAATTTGCTACTTCCAAAAGATGGAGACAGCCAGTCACGATTCAACTGTTGCCATGACAACCTGCACGTACATGCACTTCCTGTTATAATCTGTAAATATTGCTTATGTATACAGTGCAGACAAATTACCCTGGTGCTCATGTAATTCTGTTGTCAGTATTTAATACTGAAAATGTGAGGGAAATGAACTATGTTGAAAGAAGGGAAAATTGCAGTGAAGTGTGTTGAAAGAAGAGAAAATTTTAACAAACATTAATTTTTATGAGTCAGCTATTGTATACATTCACCATGTAGGCAACCAGGTAGGTTTATGATTTTGAGACATGCTACATTTGGACTGTATAGTACAAGAAAAACTCCAAGGAAATTCATCCTAATAATAATGTTACTGCAACTCAGCCAGGTCTCACCCAAATATAAGAGTTAGACCCCCTAATGCAATGATTATGTATAAACTAATATGTCCATTAGGCTTTATTATTGAAAGAAAATGTCCACAATGAATGAGTTCTGATATTGTTGCAAGCAGGCAAACACTCGGAAACAGGTTAATCCGAACTATTGTCAGAGGCAGTATCTTGATCTGAGTAACAGATTTGGTTAGAGGGTGGGGATCCTGTGTTGGAGTGTTGACAATGGTAACCATAGTGCTGAGGATTATTGGGTTTCTGGTGATGACATAACATGTTTCATATACATGTTTTAGGCATGATACTGTTTTCTTCATGTTTATTTTAAGAGTATCTGATCTGTACTATAAGTCTTGATGTATTACATGTGTTTTGTAACGTTAACTTTATGGTAGCTTTTAACTTTTCTTGCAAACAAGAAAAGTGTCTTGTATGTTTGATGGAAATGGCAACCTGTTTGTCTTTGACATGCATCATATGAAGAAAATAACAATGTCCTTTTCTTTACTCTGAAGTTTATTTCACCTCTGACATATGTTGTTGAATTGTCATATATCCTAACTGACCTCTACCCTTTAACCCCAGATATGCTAGAGAAGCAGCTCTCCATGGCTGCCAAGAGTCTGCAGGCGGGGAACATCATCGCCGTGCCGACCGACACCATCTACGGTCTGGCCGGACTGGCGCAGTCCACCGAGGCCGTGGAACAGATCTACGCCATCAAGGGGCGCAATTCCAGCAAGCCTGTTGCCATCAGCGTTGCTGAAGTCTCTGACATTCCAAGGTAAATGGTCAAATTGTTATTTTTCTGTTTGAGTAAAACAAAGTGCTTTTCAAAATTTTATTCTGTTCAAATATTGCAGGTCACTGAATCTGCCAAACTAAATTCAAACTCAACATCACTTAAGTTCAGAGCCATATATACAGGGAATTAAGCCTGTAAATTCATATTTCTTTAAAACTGAACGCAATCAACTTTTCACCCTCCCTCCAGATGGGCTCGTATGACCGTCCCCATGGAGCTTCTGCAGGACCTCCTGCCCGGCCCTGTTACCGTGGTGATGCAGCGCACCGCCGCCCTGAACACCAACCTGAACCCGAGCACGGACCTGGTGGGGATCCGCGTGCCGCAGCACAAGTTCATGAGACAGCTGGCAGAGACCTGCATGGAGCCCATCGCTCTGACCAGCGCTAACACATCCGCTGCTGGCAATACTATCGACATACAGGTGAGAGGAATGAACCAATATAGTTGTGGAATTCAGGACTGTCTCCAGCTTGAAATGTTTCTCCATCCCACTCATTGTTTTTGGAGCCTGTATTTTTCATTTTCCTGTAATGTCATTTCAAGCTTATGAAAGTACATTTTCAACATTTCATGTCATTTTGGGGACGGTTGGGGTAAAATTAATTTCTGTCCCAACCACCCAAATTTCTGTCATGGGGCAGAAGGATGGGTCATTGAGACAGCCCTGCTGCTGATGTGGAAATTGATGTTTCTTTTGCTGTTTTCATGACTAATGGAAACAGGTTGCTATGTTAGCCTTAGTTTATATTTGCATCAGACTGAAAAGTTGAGGAGAATGGTCAGTAAATGAATGATAGGTGCCATTGGATATGTAGGTTGGTAAGCAGTTAAATGTTGTAATTTTTGGATCGAAGTACAGGTATAGTAATATTGTTGATGTGGTTTCTGCAGGAGTTTGAGAACCTGTGGCCCCAGCTGGACCTGGTGTTGGACGGAGGGCGGCTGGAGTCCACCCAGGCTGTCCGCGAGGGGTCAACTGTAGTGGACCTGTCCGTGGAGGGGCAGTTCAGAGTGCTGAGAGTGGGATGGTCAGTACACAACACAATTTTTGTTAATGGATTTGTACATCATCTTAACTTCATATTGTGAGAAGGATTGGTTAATGTATTCTAGTAGGAATCAAAATGTATATCGAAAGTTGCATTGTGCACAGTAGAAGGGACTCAACAATATCTTTGAAATCTATAAACACTTGAAAACGGGGGGGGGGGGAGCTTTTGTGTGTAATGTCACTGTTAGGTCAGAAAGTCCTTGATTGCATTGAAAACGCATTTTCCGTTGTTCGGAACTGTAGAACACCAAAGCTGTAGTTGTGTTGCAACATATCCTGCAGAAGTTAGACCAATACTATTCTGCAATGCATATAACACAGTCAAACGTCCTGTTCATTTTCTGATAGTCATCTGTTGAGAGGAACGACCTGACAGTTTTAAGCTGTATTATGTTTGTACATCTGCTCAAAAGTTCTTAGACTTTGTGTTATTGGCTTACTTGCCCGAGTCGCCACCCTCACGGCCAGAAAAGGCATGTTGTTGAACCAGTTTTCAACAAAGGTCTGTAGTACATGTAGTTTACATAAGTTGACCTGTTTTTGTTAAAAGGTTATCCAGTAGTCCATCAACTTTGGTCTCAGAAGTGTGGCTAATGTGTTCAACAGTGTTTCCGCCAGAGGGGCGTCCACCCGTCCAATGACGGTCTCATTTCGTTTTGGACGGCTTGAACGCAACCAGAGGCCGTCCTCATAAAAAAATTGCGACCCACATTTTGCCGAGAAATCTGTACAAAGTTGATAAATGTAAACCGCAGTTTTGTATTGAAGCTAGAGGCTTGGGACGCCGTCCACAGTCAGAAAGCCGCTCACTGTTTGTTTTGCTATTGTTATGGTTGTTGGCAATGTGTGTCGGCGGCCTTTCGCATACGATAATCAAAACCCGTTTTTCAAGGCCTCAGTTACGCGAATTTGCCCTGTCACATAATTCGCAAACTTGGCGGTAGGTCGATCTCGCTATAAGTATAACACTACAAACTAAACTTTGTTATTGGGAGAAATAAGACAACACAATATTAAACTTTGTCTAGATTAACAACTTTAGTCTCTGTTTTCATCGTCAATCATCGTAAACAAAACAAAACACAATCAGATACATGTGCCCACCGGCCCGGGTGCTCGGCACGGGAAATCGACCTCGTTCAAGTTCGCTATCGGCAACACAGCGGAAAAATAAAGTGTTCACATAAGAGATGATGGACGTAAAAAACATCAAGTATAACTTTGGTTCCTTTTTATATGAGTTTTGAGCCCGCAAAATCTCCGAAAACGGCAGCAATTTTCGGGATAATTACGCATCAAAAATGGCGGTCGGTAGTTGTTGTGTATCCTAGCCAATCACAGCGCTAGTTTCCCGTGACGTCGGTAGCTTTCCCAGATCTCGCGAGAAGTCACCACGTGAGATTGCGGGATTTCGGCCGCCATTACGCTCACTGTCGCCGATAGACGATGTTTTTCGTCATTTCTGAACGCAAATTTCTCGATCTATGGAAGGTTTTAGATGATTTAGAAGTATACCACAACATAAAAGAGAATATATACAAATGCTATTTCTTTTTTGAAAGTCCAAGAACCGTTTCTAGAACTTTTTAAAAGTCGTAGTACCCGTTCGGTGCGGCATACCGGTACGCGGCACAGATCATAACACTTCGGCACTGAACTTAATCGGACGTTAGTTGTTTTGTTTTTTCTTGCGACAGTTAACCATTAACTTTAATTTTCGCGATTTTACAATTAAATTTACTTTTCGCGGTTTTACAATTAAATTTAATTTTCGCGGTTTTCGCGCCCCAAGGTGGACGGCCTCCCAGCTGAGGTCTGGCGGAAACACTGGTGTTCAACCAGTTACACAACAACGGTACAAAGAAAATAAAGATGGGGGAAAACTAAAGTATCCATGAAATCAATACCTTGCTCTCAATTCAGACCAGAACAAAGTAGTGCAGCTTTGGCTGAATTGTTGGACAGCAAATTAATCAATATCACAGATTGTTAGAGGGAACAGCGATGTCCTATTATTCTCAACTTAGCATGGATGAAAACACTTTCAGCAGTTTCCTTACTTGCATCATTTTCTAGAAAAGTAGGGCAAGTCCTTTGGGAAACTCATATGTTGCCATACATAGCAATAATTGCACATGATCGGATACATGTCAAAGCTACACTGACATAGAAAAACTGCAAGGATTGCAAACCCAGCAGTCTTTAGATATGATCAATTGATCTAAGCTCATATCAATTTTTGAAATCTGAATCTCACAGTATTATTTTGTGCACAGTAGTGTTTATGAAAATGAAGAGTGTGCCAAAAACATGCTGATGTCTTTTAAACAGTGGATGTGAACAATCTATTTAGTTGTGATCCATCATGATTATTGATTGATTTTGCATTTATCGCAAAAATATTCAGATTAACAGCTATTTTGATCTCCAATTGTGGCAAGAACAACAACTGAAAGATACTTGTCACCTGTCACTGTGCAATATATTTTTGAAGGGAAATGTTGCTGTTACTAATAATAGATAGATGTAACCGTTACTTGTAATAATAGATAGACTTGTAGCTGAAATCATAACAACCGAGGTAAGGGTTGAAAATGATGTGTGTTTGTAAGTGTTGTGGTCCCATTGTCCACAGTGGGTACAAGTCCACGGTTGAGATACTGGGTAGCAAGTACGACCTGAAGGACGCCACCGAATACATCCTGCCAGCGCACAATTGACCTATGACCCCTGACCCTGCTTTGCTTTTGCTTCTGGAGGTTTGCGTTCTGCCATGTTTGTGTGCTCTCTCCGTGTGGTGTGCTGCTGGTGTACCAGTACCTTCCTTTCACACTCTTGAGTTTGATTTCTAATCTCCCATCAGACTAATCCTTGTCAGTATCAATGTATCATTGGGATGTCTCTTGGTGACATCCAAGCATAATTTGCATGCAAAAATGTGAACTTATCTATTCCTGCAGAAATCTTTTGATGCCTAAACAAACATATCAAGAGAAGGAAACTTTGTTTATCTCAAAGAATTTGGTTGAATTACAAGCATGACTTTCTTACCTATCATAGATAGATTTTATCATATGTAGATTTGATCTTAAGATTCATACGTCACAATTAAGATCTTTTCACAAAAGCAACGTCATTATTGAAAAGTCTGTTGGTGTCTTGTGATAAGACACAAATAGGTACATTTAGAAGTACTTTGTACCTCTTTAAGGGGATAGGCAAAGGTGAACTTATATGTGCACTTACATGGAGTTTGTGTCTTTTGCCTTGTTTTTTTCTTCCTTGTTAGAATCCTATCTGCGTGAGAAACTGCATGGTGCCATCTCAGTAACCCCTTTTAACCTGTCCATCTTTGTTCTACAGTAGAAAAGCATGTGGCTGTATGGCCTGTTTTTGCAGTGGTGTAATTAGGAAGAAAATAACTATGGGGACATGATTATGTTGGACTGATAAGGGGAAAAAGGATTGTGGTCTTTGAAAAGAGAACATCATGGCATTGTAGTATGAAGTTTTTGTATGCAATCAAGGATCATGGAAAAGGGTCACAGGACCAACTCAGGTGAAGGATTATGGGATTTATAATTGGCAAAGAACTATGGGATAGCAAGGAATATCAATGAGCTGTATCAGTAATTCTTTCTCTTTTTCTTGCAGTGCATACATGTCTACAGTTGATGTTCTGGCCAACAAATATGATCTAACAGACATTACAGAGTACGTTATCCCCAACGGCGTCCACTGAGCATGCTCAACACATCGACAAACAAGCCACACACTCATACAGAACCTACTGGGCATGTGTAGAATTTCTACAGGAGGTGACTGAAGGACTAAACTAGCTCACAAACAGATGAAGATGAAGATTCCAAATGACAGTATTAGTACTAGTGCAGCCGTAAGCCTTCACGCAAGTGTCTGAAAGCCACAGAATGTTCATTCCTCTGTCTTGTCTCCCTAAGTCTAAGAAGGATGGTATTCCTCCAGATCACGCAATATCTGGCAAGCATGGGGCAATACATGTATTAGATGGTGACTCCCATAACTTAAACTAGTTGTGCTGACAAATCATCTTTCTGAAAAGTACCATCTTTCTTATTGGGGAGACAAGACTGTCCTCTTGCGGAAGCTTATGTATTGATTCTACAATAACCTCTGATGATTTGCATATGTTCTTCTCTGTCAAAAATGTGATCAACAATGCCAAAGGATAGTGACAAGGGATGGTGCATGTCATTTTTTAATGTACCACTTTGTGCATTGACCAGAGACTGTTCAAGTAGTACTTGAGCACATCAAACTTTCGCTGGCTATTAGGTGTTTAGTTAGTATTGCAGAGAAAAATTGAACAAACTATCAGTTACCAGAGCCGTAGTAGGCTAGGTTAGATATTTTGAAATCCTGGATACATCGCATTCCTCTCCCAGAATATTTTTAATTCCACAGATTTGGCCATGTACACAAGCCTTGCAAAGCTGCAGTCCTTACCATATTGCCACTTTGGCCAGTACTTGACAGATGGAAAGGAAGTGTGATAGGTTTCCAGAGTGGAGGAGAAAGACATTTATTTGTAGTAGTCATTCCTTTGTTACTTGTGTAGTATATGTGGAAATGTAACTTATACATGTCAGGTTGTGAAGTGGAACTGCTATACTGGGCCCATAGTCATATTAAGGATTCACAAACATGTTACTTGCATTTGTAAAGGCAGAACATGTTACTAACAAACTTTCCAACTCCAACTGCAAAGCACAATGAAAGGTAATTGCAGGATATGCCTTAGCTAGAGAATGCTGAGGTGTCAAGGTCATGAGAATTGTACCAAATTCAAAGAGTTTGTTGACTGGATCATGAGATGGGACTTCAAAAGTCAACTTGAAGGTAATGCCATGCATACTTGAACATTTAATTTTGGTCTGAGGACCATTCTTCATTTTTATCATAACTGGATTGTTTATTTCTTGATTCAAATGATAGACTGAAGCTGTTGGTATCAGAATATTCTTTGTCCTTCCCGTATATTCCAGTAGGGGGCGCTGTTGTCCTTAGAATGATTTTTTCCCACTTCCCAGTCATGCTTAATTGTTAATGCTTGGAAAATGTATCATTAATGACAGAAGCCATCAGAGTTGTACAGAAGAGTAAGGGACTGTTGGGTGGTATTGGTTCTTATGGTGGTTGTACATTAAACCAGATATTCTTATTATATTCTCTAAATACAGTATCTGCAGCATAGGTCTGTGTCTATTTTAATATTGCGGTAAAAAATTCAAACACCACTAAACAAAGGAACCATATATCTGTCTGTCTATCTATCTATAGAGTTGGCACTATCATGTTTGTCATACATTAAGACCTAAAAGTTTGACTGATAATCACTTGACAAAGGTGTAAGTGCTTTTCTACATTATTGTACATGTACATGTGTACATACACACTGCAATTATGCTATATATGTCAAAGCTAACAGTTTATCTACCTTAAGTTATGGTTGGAAAAGAGTCAAATGACAGGGACTAAGGCATGTGGTACTTACAACACCCTTGTAGCCCAAGTAATAGTTTTTATGCCGCATTGTTTTATACCTTCTAAGGTTGGAATAATGCTGGCAAGGGCATTTGTTAGCAGCAGTTCAACACCTTTATTTCTTGATTTCCTGGACTGGTCCTGTCAAAACCACTTGTATTCTGTTGAATGGAAAGCATTTGTAGTATGGCTTAAAGAATTAGTGTATGTATAACATAGAATATGTAACCTTTATAACCGGGATTTGTATAAGGAAAGGAAAGATTATCATAACATTGTGTATGTCACAGGGAAAATATTTTGCGACAGGACCAACCGCATGAAGGATTGGTGTATAGTAAAAGGACTAGTTGTACCAGTATGTTGTAGGCTTGATTATTCATTCACTGTGCCATAGTACAGCCGAAGAGATGTTTACAAACTGGCTACCAGTATTATATGTTGTATAATTCTGCTGTAAACCAAGCTTTCGTAGCTGTTAGAGCCTCCATGGAGGGCCTGCTGTAAAGTGGTGCAATTAACCATTATCCACACAAAACACTTTGTCCACCCCTATCAGATATAAATGGTGGCGTCAACATGACCCACAGCTTTCAGAAGATTCCATCATATCACCTCATGGGGGTGGCAGGGTTTCTCTAGATAACAGTGCACATGTAACTATTTTATTAAATTAGCATTGTAATAGCATTGTGCAAGGACTTTTATGTTCGTAGCTATAATAAAAACATAAACTGCAAAGTGGTTGTAACTTTTTTTTACTGAAACATGACTCCTTAATGTTTAAGATGCTTTAGTGACAGGAAGAAAGGATTACCCTCCCCTGGCTCTTGTATGTGCATAAAAAGCACTAGCATTGATGTTCATGCATCAATCTTTATTTTGAACAAAATCAACATACACTCCACTGTAGCAGAAAGTGATTTGCTAAAGTCATCCATTCATCCATCCATCAGTCCTGTAGCTCAGGAAGCCGTAGGGGCGGTAAGACTAATAAGTTGGTATAAAGTTTATACATTGATATAGCAATCAATTCAATTTTGCCATGAGATTATAGTGGTTTTGGAGAGGCAAGCAAGTGGACATTGCAGTATTCCCCTTGAACATGGATTGCTTAAAATAAAATTCACAACATATAGCTAGATATACAAATATTTTACAGTTATTTCTGGTCAGCTTCTATAGAGGAATGAAAGGCTTTAAAAGTTGTTGATTTGCAAGTTACAAAAAATGTAGTATCCAGTATAATCTGACATGAACATGGTCGAGTCAATTGATCGAGGACAAACAGAATGGTCATCTGATAGGATGTAAATAAGGAAGAATCTACCACTGATTACATAGATGTTTGTCAAGCACAAATCCTTGGGTTGTTTAAGACCACTTACCAATCACGGCAACAAGTATGGGGGTTTGGGCACTGAATGCATATGTTTGTTTTGAGTCATGACGCTCTTTAAAAAATAAACATCATCTTTATAATTGTCTAAATGCAACAATATTCCTTTCAAGATTTGGCATTGTACAACATGTACCAACAACTTTTTCTGTTCAATTCTAAATACAATGTAAATGGCACCTGTGGAAGTGCATTCTCTAGCTTTATATTCTGCTTATTGTAGTCCTCATGACACTGCTAAGGTGGACAGCATTGCTGCATGTTTCCATTGTCACTTTTATACTGCAACACACAGGAATGGGCAATAGGGAATTTCTGGCTTATAGCACGTTTCCATACATACACTATATTTCATCTTGACAAAGTAAAGCTTAATTCCGTAAAACTTTGGCACAGTTCAGCAGACAGGTGGTGTATTTCAGATAACAAAAACTACAACAGCTTTTCCTCCAGTCTGTCACACAGCTGAGAAAACTTCTGGTTATCCCCTCCAGACAGCCTGTAGAAGCTTACCAGTACCCCCTCCCCACAGTCCACCCCCATGGACACTTGAACTGAAAACACTACTCCCTCCCACTTGCACACAATAGTGCCAGATATCCTGTGTTCCACTTCGTCTACTCTGACTTCTTGCAAAACCACACGCAGCCTTTTTAACATCTTCTCTTTGGAGCTTTCTGCCAGGGCAATAGTTCTTGTGTTGGTCAGACAGTTTTTCACGTCCGCTGCTTGTGGTGAGAGGGGTTCCCGCTTAATTGTTCGTGCTGTTGTTTTTTCCATATCCCCCGTCTTTTTCACAATGGGGAACTCAACAGCAGGGAGAGGGGGTGGTGTTGTCACAGGGCTAGGACAAGGGTTCGGGGTGGTAGCAGGACTATAGGGTTCCCCATTCTCTTTTGAACTAGACTGTGGTATGGTATGTCGGACAGTAGCAGAGAGCTTAGCTGAGTTCTCCCTCAGGCTTGTAAGGACAGATCCAGCAGGTTTCAGACCAGGCAGCACATGTTCCTGGATGCTGTTTCTCTTGTTGCTGTGTCTCAGGGCTGTCAGGGTCTCCTGGTAGGAGTTCCGCCGCTGGTAGACATTGTCCACCGACCGTCTCCTGGCTTGGGTTGGAGTTTGAGAGCCATCTCGGCCAAGCTTGAGAAAGTCCATTGCCTTCTGATCATTGGGTTTTCTCAGGTCCAGGGAAGCTCTCCTTAAAGCTGAGGTTCTTGGTACATTCAGTGTGTCGTGGCTGTCAAGGGAAAACTTCTTCTGTACAGCACTTGAAATGTCTTGTTGAGGGAACTTCACATCTAGTGGTTCAGTCATTCCTACTTCGTGTTCAACGGATTTCTTTCGGAGGTCGTCAAAGAACTTGAATTTTTCACCCTCCTTGACGGAATCCTGCTGTGTGTACTCATTAGCTGATGTGAAACTGTCAACGGTCTCTACCTGAACTGTCTTAGCAAAAGTGGGAGAAGCTGAATTCTGTTTGGTGTCCTCTTCATGGGCAGTGGAGCAGTCCAAACTCTTCTTTGGTTCCTCTGTTTTGGAAGTGGAATAGTCCAAGTTCTGCTGGGGTTCCCCCTTGGGAGAGGTGGAACCATTTCTTGGCTGGGGGGATCCTTCCTCAGAAGCACCACTACTGATGCTCTCTCCTACACTAGGCATGCTGGAGTCCTCCCCATCAGACCCTGCCTCCCCCTCCTTCATGGGTGAGCTGCTCCCGGGGCGTGTCTCACTCCTCGCCATGGTGATGATGGCAGGAGGGTCATCAGAGGTCAGTGCCAGTAGGTCGATGGGTTTGGGATCAGGCGCTGTCACTCTATGGTCTTCATGTAACCTCTCAGGAGGTGCTGCAAGAATAAACACCATCATGTCAATCACTGGGTAGTGGTAACCTGTGGCCCTGACAATTTCTGGTGTAAAATCTACACAAATCATTGTGCAGTGGTAAGACTTAAGGTAAGGGATAACAAGCAGGCCTCTGGTCAATTTCTAAGCTCTTGGATATGTAGCAATACAGTAGCATGGATACAATATATTGAATAGTTGATCCTCCTACCTTTCACATGGACCACAAAATGTCTGTTGTGACCAATCCAAGAAGCTGGCCTTTTCTTGATGACTTTTCCTGACTTTGGCCTCCTCTCATCTGCTTGACTGCTGTCTGCCACCCCTGACTGGTCATTCCCACCAGAAGTTGCTTGTGATTGGTCAGAGTGAGTGGGTTCAGAAGGATTGGTAGATTTTTTCACCAACTCTGGTTGATATCTTGAGCTTGGCTGTGGTTGGTTGCTTGGATGAGGTGTCTGATGTGATTGGCCGATGGCCTGAGCCTGGGCCTTCCTCTCCCTGTGAACCTGTCTGACATGTCTGCGCAGGATTCTGGCTTCTACCCTGCCACCTGGGCCCCTCCTGATGGAGTTCTATACACAACCGAAGATGTTCAAAGAAAGGTAAGATGGCAAAGCTTCTAGGCGTTGGTGTTACATTAAGGACAAGACTGAAATATTGAATTAAGACAGAAATGAACATCTATACGATGACGAAAACTCACCATGTATGGCAGCGAGACTTTGTTGGTTGGTCCTCCTGTGTGAACTATGACCCGATGTCTTGCATGACTGGGTGAGCCAGCAGGATGAAATGGCCTTTCACCTTTAACCTGCTTGGGCTGTGGCTTGACCTCACCAGAAGAGCCACCATCGCCAGCCTATACATGGAAGTAGAATTTGAGATTTAGTATGGACCTGGAAAAGCTTTGTTGACTACTGCACACATTGATTTGAACCTATGCTGTTTAATCTAGCAACAAACTGAACTTTGTTACCTCTGGTACAGCATCGTCTGCAGGTTTGTGGGCGGCCGACAGGCGGCGCTTCAGCAAAACATTCTCAGCCACCTCCAGCTTCTGAACATCACAAAAGAATTTAGCATACCATTACACAATTGAAATGGAAATCCATTTGTAAGCATTATCATGCATCTTGATTGTTTCATCTGACACTTTGTTCCGTTAAACATTTAAAACAAACGTACGTAACATCGTTGCGAAAACAAATGGCATGCCTGTAAGGGTATTCTTCTGATAGCATTTCAGCACCAAGGATGGGCAACTACGTAAGAGTAAAATAAGTAAAAATGATCGCTGTGAATGAATGAATAAAGTTGATTTTTTTTTCATACCTTCATTGTAACCTTGACCTGTGAGCTGTACCGCTCCAGCCGTGTCTGCAGCAGGTGGTAGATGGCGCTGTTCTGGTGCGCCTTGTTCCCCACAATCATGTGGACGGTGTCCGATACTGAGAGCTTCAGGGTGTCACGCATGTGATTCAGGATCCTGCAATTCACCAAAATGTTGATAGATGGCGTTAATGTACTGCATCCACGAGCTGACTAACAAGTTGACCAGTTACGTTGTGTTTAGATCTCGAATGAATTGATACCTGGCTAGACGGCTGAGTTTATGCGTTTTCTTGTGATCAATTTGCCTTATGTCGAAGTAAGGTTGAGTCTACCTTTGTGAGAGTCTAAGGCCAGTCACTCAATTTTACATACATGTTCGCTTTTTTAAGGAAATTGGTAACATGTTGATAGTATGTTATGGAGTGAATAGTTTAATGCTATCATTTTACAATTTATGTAAAGAGTAAAAAGAAAAGAAAAGAAATAGGACGATAACTGACCTTGAGTCGAGGTCATCAGGATTGACCCGGTTAGGAAAGGGCATGACGGGAAGGGTCCCCTTGTGTCCCTCGTTGAGCCACCTGTTCCTGCACACCTGCTTGAGTGATGGACGTCTGTCAGGGTCGGCCGTCA
This sequence comes from Branchiostoma floridae, assembly GCF_000003815.2. Taxonomy (NCBI): domain Eukaryota; kingdom Metazoa; phylum Chordata; class Leptocardii; order Amphioxiformes; family Branchiostomatidae; genus Branchiostoma; species Branchiostoma floridae. Next base: position 12,578,483 of record NC_049987.1, on the reverse strand, counting down.
GTAGGAGCCGGAGCAGCTCACGGCAACCTGTCACACCAAAACGAACAATTATCTTCAAATACTGTCAGCCAAAACATGGATTACACACCACTAGACTGCTACACTTTTCCAACAAAATCTGACACTCCTTGTCTAGTTGTTGTGGCTGTAACATTACAGAAGCTTAGCAATGCTATTCTTGTACATCGATGATTACTGGGCCTAGCAATTTTGACAATCGGTTATTGAACACCGTTTTTTCCTTGACGTCATCAACACGAAAGACCGCTTTTCTGTGTTCTTACTACATATGGCAGTCATCTGTGGCGGGGAGGCTAATTTCCAAAGATTCCAAAATAGAAGTAGACAACTTTGTGCGTTTGAGAGTAGAAATTAGATTGCGTACCTAAGGAGAGACCACCGGGAAGCGGGTTCATCTCGCCCGTCAGCATCTTCCTGTGCAGCGCCTTGATGTTAAAGGGATCCACGGTGAACGGCAGGTTCCCCGTCAGCATGGCGTACATGTTCACTCCTCTGAAACAAAGAAACAAATAAAGAAAGTAAGATCGGTCAAAACTTTGACATAACACTTGTATCTAAAGAACACTTTACTTTTAACGTCACCAGAGTGCCAGTGCACTAATCAGATGCACATTTAGCTTAGCAGCTGATCCATTGCCGTTTGGCAGTTTCATGATTCGACTGCAGTTTACAGATGGGGCACTAGGTGTCGCGAATGAGCCTCGCCATCTCGGTAACAGAAAAGAGGAACCAAAAATAGCTCTTCTCTTCCATTTTTAGGTAGCTACATTTTTTAGGTTTAACACTCTGGGCTAGATACAAAACTGCCTGCAAATCTTCGAATGCTGGGGACTTTGGTAATTTTCAAAAACAATATCTATTGTTCTTTCCTGGGAAATCCTTCAGGAAGTCCGTCGGCCTCCCGAGAATTCCCACAGCGGAAGAACTACAACAACCAGGCCATTTAATGGACTTTATGTGACTGTTCCTACACTGCTGTGCTTGTTTCCATTTTCCCACCGTGACTGAGCCAGTTTTACAATCAATTTCTCTTCCTTTTCACCACATGTACCTCCCGGTGAGATCTGAAGTCACGAGCCACAAGAAAAACTCCAAGGTCACGATCAAGAATTTCACAGCTGTTCCAAGTCACGTGAACCACATGGCAGCGGCTAACTCCAGTCAAAGTTAGTCGTTGGTTTGAAAAAAAGGACGAGATATAGTACTAGTAGGCGTGGGTGTTTGTATACACACAACAAGGAACCTGTAAATTTGCGGAAAGAAAACCAGCTTAATGTTAACATGTTTTCAAGTTTTGTTGACTATTTCTCTTACAAAAAGTTTCCCTGTTCGTCGACGTATTCAGCATACAATGTAAGTGCGAGTGGAGTAGAGATAATTTACAGTATAAGAGAAACAGTTACATGAAATGTATAGATGATGGAATCTCCCCATCTATGAGTAACTTTGTTATGGGAAAATGTCCGATAGGAGCGTTATTAGCCATGGAACGACCGGAGCTTGAAATGGATTTCACACCGGTACTATTTTGGAAAATTGTCCGGTATCAAAGTTCAGCGCTGAATATCGGATATACATGTAACATACCATTGCTTCATACCGCGTCTAATGACCGGCAATGGACACTCGTTGATCTTTGCCATGTAGAGAAGTAAAGGGGTATATTTGAGGCTCAAGCGTTGGAGAAAATGACCAGTGGAAATTGCACATTCCTGACTACTGATGCACTTGCTAAGATTTGGTGCTATATCGCATGTCGCCATTATTTGGTAGTTTTGTTGCGACGTATCTCGGCTTTACATGCTCTAAAAGATGCATATCGCCCAAATGAATCTGTTTTGAAAAGATCTAGAGAGTTCCGATAAACAACATTCAGGCACTTAAAACCACAACCGCGAAGAAGGTATCATCTGACAAGCATAATCACTTTTGTTTAAATTACCGCTCCCGCAGCAGACGTAATGGTAGATGGCTTGTGCTCAAAAGTAGTTTCCTATTGTGTTTGGCAGGCATCGAATCGCTGACAAAAATGCTCGCATTTCAAAGATACCGACAGGTTGTTGGTTCTAACTGAATCTCTCATCTTTAGTAGGAACAGGCGCCGCTCTAACGGGATTGTGGGTAACGTGGGTCGCTATGAGTGTCATGTTGTGGCATTTCCGACAAAGGACACCCCAACCTCCCAACACGCAAACACAACACACTGTCAACCTCTGTTTCTTTCTTTTTTTTCATGTAGAAATTCAGTTGCAATCAAGAATTGTTTGATTGCCATGAGAAAAAGTATCAAAGAAATTCGCCATTTAGAAAAAAAGTTCTTGCTTCATAACGCTACTCGGTTTGTTTTTATTTACGCAAGGATATCTATTTCTTACACACGGAAAACAACTAAAACTAATCAAATTTTCCCCAATTTGGGTCACGAGCGACTCCCCATGTTCCTGCCTCGTGATGTCAGCTTTGAGCCGACTAAAAGGTCACAAGAGTTCAACACAGAAAACATTACGATGCTTTCTGTCAAAGATGTGAGCTTTATTCCAAGAAATGTGTCAATAGTTTTCGGCAAATTGCAACATGCAACAACTTGCAGGTTTGTTAGTTCGCATAGATAAACGGTCCGCAAGTAATGATACTCTATCTAAAGTTTCCTTGATTTAACCCGACCAAAACGAACTACGAACACTACAAACAAAATGTCTATGGTATTGTAAAAGTCCTTTCGTTTTATCACACACAACACATTTTGACACAATTAAGTTATCTATGATTTGTTTAAGTTCTTTTCTTTTTCTAAATCTATATATTCCTTTGCTGCTACATTTTTTGGAAACAAAACGGCTTTCCCGGTCATTCACCCGTACAGGTGTCTTGTTTTAGTCCGGTGTTGTAAACATGTTTGAGACATTCCCTAAAATGTGCCCTGCAGACGGCGACTAGCCTCGAAATTGAGACTTCTTAGGATGACAGGTCGGTAAATAACTCAGGACAATATGCACATTATAGACTGTCATAGGCTAACTGGTCACAAATGGCTTATCGTTAGAGTAGAATTGTTGGTAAAATGAGTGCATTTGAACATATTTCAGATAGATAATGGATTGTTTGCAACAGACACGTGGCCCTCGCTGGAAGGGTCGATTTCGAGACTTTTGCGAATAGTGTTTATAGATTGCTAAATACAACCCGAAACTAATCGAGTACCAGACGAACTAGGCCGACACCAGACTCACGTTTTTGCGACATGGCGTTTTCCCCACATTTAGAATGGCCAAGCAGATGTAGAGAGACAAAATCGTGTTTCTGGGGCTCTCTTGGGTTCACAGACCGTAGGAAGGCCGGCTGATCCGCAGAACCGGAGCTTGCCAAACGTTATGACTATCTACATCTGCTTGGAGTTTAGCGTGGGACAACGTGTACGTGACAGTTCACATGGCGAACTAATGAAGTCTAATATGATAAAAGTTTGTTTATGTTTATCCAGGATCCGCCTTTGCTGCCACATTGTCGACAGTCAAGGCAACATTCTTCGAGGCATACACGAAATACTTTTTGGTGACGTAAGTCAGAAGAATGAATGCATGTTTTCAGTACACAGTACCGCGTCATTGTGTTCCCCTATTTTACTGTAAGTTTTCGTAGTTTGAATTCTGCCGAGTATCTGAACACTGTTTGGCCAAATGTGATTCTAACGGGGCACCAAATGTATTAGCATCCTTGACCTACTACGTTGTACAACGTGCATTTCTTTCTAATCTAAACGTAAGCAAAGATATCATCACGTACGTGTTATGTAGTTTACGGCAAGCTTAACCCACGTTTTCTTTTGATCAACACATAACGCCACTGTCGACATGTAACTTTGGTTTCCTTTAGCTTTAAACGGTCGTTGTTGTTGCATGTTGTTGTAAACAAGCGTGGATAATGGAGAAGTTTGTGTATACCGCGTAGATACTAACAGTTTTGTACGAGGCACGATTAGAGGTGCATGGAAGAGAAACTATAGGTACTGACAATGTCAGGCTATTGGATACGGCAAAATCATTGCCTTGGATTGCGACGACATTCGGGCCACGAAAGTATGAACCTGGGTTGAAATTTGTCGCCTTGAAATATGACCTAAAATTCTGTGCATGTTTTTCTGGTGGCAAGTGTTTTATTTGTCCTTCTAATCTCTGCTATTTTCTGATCACCCCATAGCAGAATTCTCACACCGGTTAAGATTGGCCACATAAGAGATCTTTCGGTCCGAGCAGATCTCCCGGTCGCCAAACATTATCCACGGACTAAAACTGTATCTAGGGCCAACAATTTCCAGGCTTAACTCTGTACTGTTTTGGTCCCTGCATATTGCCAAGCTGAAAGATCTGCTTGGAGATTACGTATCAGCCAAATGCCGAGACAACCGCCAAACACCAAAAGGAATACCCTGGAAACCAGTCTTTTTTAGCCAGGGCCGGCAGAGAGTCTGTTCAGGAGTCAAAGCAGGTCTTCCTAGGAACTTTAGATTAATTAGCACTTCGTGGATTCTCCCTGCATGTCACTTCTCTGGCTAGACCGACATACTCTCCCTCTTCCTGGAGTGCTTATCTAAGGTTCTCGACAAGACCTGCCCTGGCTGCCGAGCAGACTTTGCCGGCCCCAGCTAAAAGTCTGGTTTCCAGGGTACCAATGGAAGGTCTGCGTTTCGGGCCAGGCTGCCTAGCGATGGAAAACCTCGCCGAATTTCATTTTTTTTCAACATTTGAGATCGAATGAGAGTTTTAACAATACTACATCCTACATCGATAAATGTCAGACATACTGGTAGGATATTCTGCAAAACAAATGAATGAAGCAACTCAATACATTGTTTTTTAGCGTCAAACGTTTCAGATAGCATACGGTATCTTTTATCGATTGTCTTTCTCAGACACTGATGAAAGATAGCTGATACTATCTGAGACGTCTGACTCATAAGAGGATTCATCCCTTGGGTGATTTAGGTTTAAGACGTCTGTATCTTGTGTACATCAACCATTATGTAAGGGTTGAGTCCAGTCTCTGCTTATATAAACTTTATGATAAAATTTCATGTTTTCTAAGGGGTTCGTGTGTATAGTGATGGAACCTTATCTCTTCACAAGTGGATAGACAAAGATGACTTCTTGTGTTCGTGTGTAAAGGGATGATACCTTATCATCTCACAAGTGGGTAAACAAAGATTACGTTGTTTGTATCATGTTTTTCTGCTTATCCAAGAGAATCATACCAGATGATGTGTTTTTTTAGATGTAACATGTGTGAACAGTAGCGTCCATTATTAGAAATAGTTAACATTAGGATTCGAGGAGCCTCTTTTTACAGTAATGTTTATCGCTGTTCAATGTCACATGTATCATCGGTCTCCAATGTTTCCACCATGTACTTGCAATTATCCTACGGGCAATTCTTATTATTGAAGAAGACAACAATGTGCTGTCTCTCTCCCATACGGTATGGGTAGAACGTTTTTGTAGTAAAAGTCACCTGAATTTCCCATCAAACCTAAAGTTAGAGGTAGGAGAACACTATCAACTTCAGGGAATCCGTGCCATTGCGCGCTGTGTTACAAACCCATGGGAAGGGAATTTGAGACAAGAATGGTCGCTGCCTCAAACAGCAATGTTACTGCATGTTTTGGATACACAAAAAGGTCGTGTACGCTCGCATTCAGCTGTCTCCTGGAGCAAGAGGTCCCGTCTTGTCCCGTTAATAGCTCGCTATCTATGGCCATATCTGTTAAACACCGGAGTGTCCAGGCTGGTCAAGCCACGCCGCTATGTAGAGGTCGGTCAGTGGCGTGTGTCATCATCAACCCACGATTAGTTATCTGAGAGTGACTAAAGGTGGTGAATAATGATGTGTGTTGTTTGAAGGTCTTCATCACCTTTGTTCGGTGTTACGCCTTTATTGAAGGTAAAGGCCTTGTGTTTGAGTCAACAAAAAGAACTATGAAGACTAGAGATCCGGGCCAGCGACGGATACAACAACCATGCTGACAGACGAAACCGTCTATTCGTGGAAAAAAGAGAATAGCATCCACTGCCAAGGAAACAATTGTACTGATCAATTGATGTATATTATCTCCCGTCCAGATAAATGTTCCCATAACCATTGGTCCGTGAATGAAGGTTACACAGCCCGCGCAGGTAGAAAATTGCGTCAGACAAAATCATGAAACTGAATAAATTTTCTAAAAAGGCAAATGTTTCAGAATGTCTCTGATCATGGTAAATGATAGTGGATGTTGTCTTTTTACAATTTCTCCAGGTGCTTGGTATACTTTATATATCCTTATTGTTGTCAGTGTCAAAGTGCGGTAAAAGTCATCGTGGGTAGTCGTAATCTGTGACAGAATACGGCCGCTTTTTGCAGGACACATGGACGGTTATCCTGAGAATACCTGAATTTTGTGGTCTTACGACGATCGTACGACATATGTGACCGGACCCAAAAGACAAACGTTGGACTCACATGCTCCAGACGTCCACCTTGGGTCCGTACCGCTTGTGGCCGAGCAGCTCGGGCGCGGCGTAGGCAGGACTGCCGCACTGCGTCACACAGAACTCTGCGGCTGTGCTGCCCTCACCACCGCCCGGGGACCGGAACGAGTTACTCAGCCCGAAATCTGGGATGGGAACACACGTATAGATTATCACAGCGTACAAAACAATAACAGCCTTTAATATATCAGTATTGAAGCTCCCATGATATTATTTCTGTTCAACTGGTTTCCAGTATCTGTCTTTTTGTTGTGTCGGCGAGTCAATATGTACATTGTCATTGATTGAATAATCTCCTTACTGCTATAATAATGTATGGGAAGAAAACACAATGATAGACTATTTTCTGAGGACAGAATTCCTTTATATTAGGTGCAGATCCCAGAACCACCGAGAACGAATGCCCGTTTGTTTCAAATGTATGAAATGGTGGTGGGCAAAAGCTATCCTAATATATTTCGCCATTGTTTTCAGTCCTGTTATGTGTAACGTTACCACAATGAGTTGTTATTCAAGAGTCTTTTGGATAAGGATCGTTTTGTCATGGCGTGTAGGTTTTCGTTCTTGAAATATAGAGCTTGAAAATCCTCAACCACATACTTTTAAGTGACATCGTAAGTAGAGAATGTCTTTCAGGAACACTAGATCGCGCATCTAGTGTCACCTTCGTAATCTACTCCTGCAAAAAACATCATCGTAAAACAATCACCTTTTCACCCAGGTAAGCTTTGTGGCAAGCCTCTTTGTAATCTTATCAAGATGACAAAACTTCTGTCAGTTTAATGACTGAGCAAACTGTACATGTTATCATCGAGACAAAACTCTAGGATTTAATGGGAGGGTAAACTCGGGCGTTACCCTGTTAACGGTTATTAGTTTGGTGGACGAAAATATGGTCATGATAACGTGAGGTGAAAACGTAAAAACAAGCAATAAGTACTGTGTAGCATCTGTACTATTTAAAGTCTTACGAGACTGACGAATGCGCACACACACATATAGTCAGATGGTTGATATGTGACAGAAAGAACAGAACGTTAACTTTAACTGACCCCAGCACCTTACTGGATTAAGGGATAAATGTTAAAGCCGGTGTACTTAAGGTTTATTTGGTCTAGTTAAATTAAGGTTGATAACACAAACGGCTTGGAACTGATGTGTCGACTGAGAGACATTTTGATGTAAAGCGTGATAGATTGATATTCACGTCAAGACTCTTGCCTAACAATAGTCACATGATAATGCTATTATTTCTGGAGAATTCACTGAAGTTCAACCAGAATACAACGGTTTACGATTTTTGTTACCACGCTATAGAATCTGATAACGTGAAATGTCAATCATTGCTACGTAACGCAAGTGATGCTGAGAATTTTAATCACCAAGAAATGCCTCGACAAATATTTTTTCCACATCCTGAAATTATCTCGTAAGTAAAACCCGCTATCAGAGTTGATAACTAGAACAAACTGGCTCCATTCTTATGGAGAAGATTTATTCCTCGGACTTTCAACTCATTAGCGACGTACTGTTCTCAACGTGTCCCTAGCACCATGAGTGGCTTGTCTCTACCAGACTGACTACGCTGGCTATCATATAATATATGGAGAATAATTTGCCAGGGGAGTTTTGCTACCAGAGGAGTTGGTCGACGTCAGCCGCTCATGAGAAACGAATTTCCCGATTTTTTACCGAATTCTACGATCCCCGCACCCCCGTAGGAAGGCATGTGGAGGCTACTGAGTTGGTCTGGACAGGCACAAGTTGCTATATCATATAGGAGCAAAGCTTACACAAGAATACTAGAGTCTAGAACCTCTATAAATCTTCGTCCCTAAAACCCCGGTCAGATTCGTCATTAACTCATACAATCGTCGTACATAGTATTCTTAGAGTATTCTTGCGATAGATGTACAGGTGTCCTACAAAGGCCATCTGCCTTCGTATTGTCTTGAAAATGTGGTCTTTGATCCTTGTTGGTGGTTGGTTTAGTCAACCTGCTTGAAAATGTTACTACATGATCATCAAAATCGTACATCGACCTTCGACGAATGTTACCGCGCCATATAAGGAGAGATATGTTCTAGGTTTCATAATAGCCTAGTTTGGTCATACCAATGTATGACAACCGAACGCATAGTCACGGGACATCTTACATACGCAAGGTCAACCGAAGAACTAGAATGACCAAACGTTTGGTATCCATAGTTACAATCAAACAAAAATGTCAAGCTATGACACACCTACGCACAAGTATCGGATTTAAACAATGACGTCCCTTACCGATGAGTTTGACGTTCATGTTTTCGTCCAACAGGAGATTCTCCACCTTCAAGTCCCTGTAACAAAAGATCAAGTACCGTAGATATACATCATTTCCTTTTTCATGGAACACACAGCATAAAATAGGACCGGTGCAATGGCCAATGGTCTTGCATTGTAGGTGGTGAGTTCGATTCAGGCTGAGTCATACTTAAGACTTTCAAATGTTCTATGCTACTTTGCCTGTTAAGCACTCGGGATTTGGGGAAAAACAAGGTAGTTGACAACACTATCGGTGGACTAGGTTTCTTGAAACGGAGATGGGCGCCAGTCATTGCATCATCTGGTGCAAGTAGTTTTTTTTACCTCTATACATTTCCATTCACTCTATCCATCCTCCCTGTTCCCCTCCCTTCTTCCCTCCCTTACCTGTGTATGATCCCCGCATCGTGCAGGTGCTGTACAGCTGACACCACCTGCCGCAGGTACCGCCTGGCCTCCGCCTCCTCCAGCCGGTGTTTCTTACAGATGTGCTCCATCAGGTCCCCTCCCTCACACAGCTCCAGCACCAGGTAGTACGAGTTCTCCGTCTCCAGGATCTCAAGAAGCTGCACGTGGTAAGGGACAAGGGATGGTGAGGGAGAGACTTGGGAAAGAGTGTGTATGTCTATAAATTCCATTTCTCAAAATCATGTCTTTTTGAACATAGTGAAGTTTTACGTCCCTGAGTTGGAAGCGACTTCCCTAGGTACCATCCTCTGTAGTATTAATACTGGCTCTCTCTTATCACTTGATCACGGAAACTGTATAGGTAGGGTGGTACCCAGGTCGAAAAGAAGCAAACGACAACAAGGATAATTCTACATTTGTCATAGTCGACAGACACACTGAGTCTAAATGGCAAAGAAAACGGGATTATTGTTGTTTTTTCACGAATGAGACCAAGATTGTGAAGTAAGAAGGAAAAAGAAGCAAAGTGCATGGAAGCAAACGAATTCGTTTGCAATTTTATCCAACTGTCGACAGGTGTCCAAAATCCAGGTGTGAGCATGTTATACAACCTGCTTACTAAGCAGTTTGTTCAGATTGTATGGCAGATGTTTCTGGAATCTGCTTACTATGGGATTTCCAGAAATAGCTTTGTTGTGGTCAGATACGGGGTTAAACTATCATAAACTACACCAGATACATGAGGAGTTATAAATCTGAAGCATAAGGACCATTAGGGACAAATTAAGGATATAATGGTTTCATCCCACTGAAGTCTCTTTTATCATTACCACTTCATTTGACACGTCAAGTGGTACAAGTACCGCTCTGCGTGTGTACCGCCCACACGGAGACTGACCACTCGGGCACAAGGTTCTGTCAAAGTTAACGCCTTCCTGTGGTTCATAAATGGACATGTCTTCATCTTAGTAAAACATCGACCAGAAAAACATCATCTTGATCAGACTTAATCTAACCATATTTCCCGTTGGCCAATTAGAATTAAGGATACAAAGAGATTATCCAATCAGCGCACCTGTACGATGTTAGGATGGCGGAGAAGCTGCATGAGTCGCCCCTCCCTCCGCAGGTTCCGGGAGATGTAGGCGTCTTCTCGTGCGGTCTTTTTGTCAATCACCTTGATAGCCACCTGTCAATCAAAAACATACTAGTAGTATTAGATCCCTATAAGAGACAACTGCTCAAAGACAGTGGAAAAAGTGACAAAATTCATATCTAATTTGAAGAGTTTGATTTGTTCAGAATCGATTCTCCTCGGCCCTGAAGCAGTGCGCGCTGGAAATCCCACTGGATGTTATTCCGAAAATCATGAAGGAATAGATTGCATTCACTAGCAGATGTCCATCTAGTTTTTCACCGAAATAAACGACACCTTAGTGTAATTTTTCGTTCGGTTTGGTTTGGTTTGGTTTACAGTCATTTCAATAGAAAATATCGCTGATAGTGGCGAAGGCGGTCAGATATTCAAGACGTAGACAATTCTTACCTTTTCTCCGGTGACGGCATGTAGTCCTTCCCTCACCTTGGCAAATGAACCTTCCCCTAGAGTTCTGCCGATCAGGTACGATCCAACTCTTTTCGAATGAGGGTACGACTCCGTTAGACCCGAGGGCACCGTGGCCACACAAGCGGGCAGACGTGCCTCCCCGCCCGTAGACGACACCGGCGACCCCCCGCTCCCGCTCACCGTCGGAAACCGAGTGCCGAGGGTACTTCTCTCCGGCATACTTGACGCAGGTATTTCTGCAGACAGCGAAGAAAACCGTGTGGGTGTCAATTTGTTAGCTCGTCAAAGATCTTACTTCGACGCACGAAGATTTCAACTGCCTGCATTGACGTCAGTTTAAATCCCTCACGTGTGAATCCAACCCTAGTTAAGAAGTAACTAGGTAATCCACTAACGTTGTAGGCCCGATGTTACAGATGAGACCGGCACGTGTAGTTCGCTGTTTATCCAAACGTCTCGTTGTCACCTGTATAAGCAAAACGACAAACGGAAAACACGTCATGTACCGTAAGCACATTCGCACGGCCGCGATGCCTGGCGTTAAACAGGCTCATATTCCAGCACCTTCGCTGTTAGCCGAACATAAACACCTATTTATAGCGGCCGGTGCCGTGTGCTCCCGTCACCATGGTGATTTATACCACGGGGATTGGTCGCCCGGCAGTCAACATCCATTCATAACTTCATTACGCCTGGCCATCGGCTGATGGGCTCATTACTTCATTCAGTATTTAACTCGTTACCTACGACATGCTTTCAAAATATCTGTGTTTCAGAAACTGATAGATAAAGAGTAAAAAGGAAGGTCTGTAAAGAATACATGTATTTGTTTGTGTTTGTTTGGCTGTGTTTTTGTTTGTGTTAGTGTGTGTGTTTCTCCCCCATTTGTGTCTGTCTCTCTCTCTCTCTCTGTGTGTGAAATACAAATCATAGGTGAAACTCTTTTATCACATGCAGAATTTTGCTGTTGCATTTTTTTTTCAAAGTTAGGAGCCTTGTATATCCTTTTCACCCGTCTTCTGGTGGACCTTATGATCCCACATTTATGAGTGGGGGCCACTGTCTTCAACATGTACTTGCATTCCGTTCCCACGTCTAACAGCTAATGGCCCTCTTATAGTCCGGAGATGTGAAAGTTGAGCTGGTAGGTAATGAAGGAGGATTAACTTTAGAACGACACCGACAGCGGCTTTCTGACAGTGTGCGTTTTAGCTTGTAATAGACTTGCTGGAGGCAAAATTGGAGTGGGCGAGGATATCGGTGAGTACGCAAGACTACGTATTATGCCGAACTTACCTACTTGCCTATCTAGAAGCTTGCTGATTCGCCAGCACACTTTGACATTACCATTTTTGCTGACATTTTCTTATTGCAGTGATGCTGTAATGCTTTTATTGGTAAGGAAATCACACCAATCGTCAAACCAAAAGGTGCAGAAGAAAAATGAGACTTGCAAACTACCCGTGCTATTAAAGTGCTATCTAATAAAATTTACATATCCTTTTGTTTTTCACATGTAGTGCTACCAGAGACATTACTACTTTAGTTGACTCGGTGCTTGTGATAGCCAGGGATCGCACCGACCAATTTGCCTTGCGGTCGGTAAACACTTCACGCGACTTCTGTGCTTGTTTGGTAGGGCGTAATTATGGTGTAATAGGTTTTGTCGTGCGGGATAAATAAACTTAGGTTGACAGGCAGCCGCAACACGAGTCTGGGGAACAGAAGACAGCTTTATCGATAATTATGAAATTATATAGCTATAGAGACATAACAAAGCAACTGCACAAGTGGAGCCTAATAAAGGGAACGTCCATTTTTCAATAAATTTCATATGACAGGTTGGATGAACCATTAATTAATTCGTCGATAGTACAAGTCAAAAGAGCTCTGTCGAATTATTCTGCACAGAGCGTATGTTACTGTCAATTCTAAATCTTTTTCAATAGGTGTTGACTTGGTTACACAGCAACTTACATACGGCCGTTTCAGCAGGTGCAGTGCTTTCAGTATGATTAACGTACCGCCCCCGGGTGTCAAGTGGAAATGCTGACACAAACAAGGCACGATGATGTTGTTTCACCTGTGCTGATGTTATGATTTTTGCTCTGAAATATTTCTCACCACCGGAATAAAGATGACACTTCAGAGGGAGGGTCAGGCGCATTGGGCGGGATGTTTTGTCTGAGACACTATCACCCAAGGCGCGCTTTCATTTTTAGAATATTAATATTGTGTGCACAGGTACAGTTGTATACACTTGGTATGCATGCATGCTTGTCAATCAGAGGTTTGGGTACTCTCCAAGCAGAGGTTAGGTTTTTGACATTTCTTTTAGGTGTTTTATCGGATTTTTTTATTTTTATTTTGTACCTAGGCCACGAGATATGAATAACGGTACAAAATAGTAAAAACGCCTAAAAGAAACTTAGAAAAACAGTCGGAGCCTAACCTCTGCTTGGGGAGTAAGGTTTTGGCGGGTTTGTGAAACGTCCATATTGAATGACACAAATGGCTGCCACTTGGCATAACCTAAGAAACAAACCTCTAATTCGTCCAACCACCGGAAAATTGGACGATAACCGCGGGAACGAAGGGACAAGGCTGCTTTGTTTCCCGCCAAATCTCACAGGTGTTTCACCTATGTAGATGTAGAACGCACCAGATCTTTGGCTTTTCTTTGGTGGATTTTGGCAACTGCTCTCGATAAAAGTATAGTTAAACAAGCTTAGTATTTCTTTCAAGTTAAGAATCTAGTAGAAAAATCTATATCAAGCCGACAAGTCATATAGTCCTTGAGAATGGTGTACTTGACTCAGTGAGAGGAATTGAGCACGTTAACAATGCCCCCTTTAGTAGTGATGTTTTCGAACAAACAGCGGTTGTTAATAGCTTTGTTTTTTACGTCATCGACTCCTTAATTTACGAAGACATCAAACAGTCCGCCATTTTATAACCGCCATCAAGTCCTTCATCGTATCAAGGATAATGTAGTTGATCATATCGTTCGCTTGTTTGCTAAAAGCAAATTTGAAGTGTGAACATTTGGTGGTGTAGCCTTTCTGTAACATCTTCATTCTTCTCCAGACTCATCATGAGTGATGTTTCTGACATACGTAGTCAGGTGATATTTGGGGAGAGAAAAAGAAAAACAGGTACCCAATCACCAATCACCAAGGTCTCAGAAGTCTCAGATACAATTCAAATACAACTCCCACACTCAATTCTCGCGAGATTTTGCCATTTTCGGAGAATAGTGCACACTCTCATGTAGGGTACAGGTGTTCTATCGGGCTGCTATCAAGCATCGGTTAAATACGCCTTGGCTTTGGTTTATGTCTCTTTCCTATGTGCGCCTTAATTTTAAAATCCCTAAAATGTCGAAAGAAACTGGTTTTGAGGACGGCGTTGTAACGATCAATTTTACCATGACACAATCAAAAGAACGATTTTTCATTCTTCTTTATGAAGTGAAAGATCTAGGTTATATCAACCACTTATACGCATGTATTATGTACGCATTATTTTGCAAACACGCTTGGAGTAAGAGCAAACAAATCATTTGCGTCGATATATGACGATAATCATGAAAGAATATCTTTAAAGTAACTTACCTTATGAGCCTTGCAATCTCAAGTCCATGTACTCTTCCGTCCTACATGTATACTTGACAGCGACGACAGTAGCTATCATAGCACAACGTTTTGAACGTGCTTATTTCATGGCACCGTCAAAATTGTGTCCGATCTAGAACAATGAAGCCCCCTTTGAATTGTCTTACTGTGACATGGACCTGAATATGCTCATAAAAAACGGTACAATTTTGTCGTCTTCTAACACCTTAGTCTAAATCGTCCATGCCGCTTGGTAACGTTACCGGTGTAAAATATTTCCGCGAACAGATGTTCATACAATGAGCTGACGCTAGTTGCCGGTTGTACATACACGTACAGATTTGTCGCTCAACACAAACCTTCAGTCAACACAACTCCTAACTTCCTTGGTGTTCAGTCTTTCCGTGTCGGTTTGTGGTTGAAGATGGCCTTCCTAAGTCCAGTTCACGGTCAAGTTCGCTCTCCTATGTTGACCGAAGTGCTCAACACCCGTACACAAGTAGTCGTGTTGGATGGAGAGGAATCCTAAAGTAGGTCAACACAGCAGCAAGACGCTGCGACTGTTTCTAGCGGTCCTCCAGACGACTGGTTCCTAGTCTCCTGTCCCCATGAGTCCTGACTGATGTTAGAGTCCTTATCTGCTGCAGAAGCTGGTGATGGGGGAGTGTTAGGTGTGTACTCATGGTCTCCAGGTGACACAGGAAGCCGGGTTACGGCTGGAGAGACAGGGAGGTCCCGTACACTGCCTGCTCGCTCCGGTATGAACGAAACCGCCTGGGACACACTGGGAGGCCTCCAGAGGGTGTGCATGGGGGTTGCGATTTTAAAAGAAACACATAAAGGGGTAAAGTTGAAAATGAAGATGTGCTATGATTGAAAAAAGGAAAGAAGATTGGAAGACGGACGACAGCGCAACTTTCTCAATTTATTTTGATGAAAGTAGTTCATTTTGCAGTTTACCACACGCTTTAACGAAGAAAGGAAATGTATGTATGTTTTCCTTTTTATACAAGGCGGATATCTTCCATTTTTTTTTGTACAAGGGTGTCTTGAAATGTCGTTGTGTCATCCTCAATTCATTTTATTTCACGTTTCTTTGTACGCTCCCTTTCCGCCTTAAAACCCCTTTTAAGCCCTAGGCGTTTACTCAAATGGATACACATGTATTTCTTTGGTTAGAACGAGAAAACATTTCTGGGGCCTCCCTTCGGAATCCAGGAACAAAGTGTTCCCGCTGTCCCGTGTATAGTCGCCCCTGTCTCACGGCAATTTGATTTGTTTTCCCTCCATTGACACCGTAAATAAATTAGCGTCGTCTGCGGTTGCCCGGGCAACGTGGGGAGGGAAGCGCAGTCAACATGACTGTAACATGTATGTATGTAGCGGACCAGTAGAGTTACTCATAGGAACAAGAAGATGTCATAACTTCTTGGTAAAAGCAAGGGGCGTATAGGGAAAACCTCCTTGGTAAAAGTACGTGCAATACTACCCGTATGTAAGTATAATAATAATAATGATAATACATCTGGTGTATTATTTGCAGCCAGTAGGTACCCAATTTGTTTTAGTAATGAAGCTGAATTACGTGCTCGAGGCACCTCCTCGAACACGGAACGTGTATGTATGTGTATAATTTTCTTCCAGATCACACAGAAAGCGCATACCTTACCTTACCTTCGCTAAGGCGGCATAAATTCAAATTTGGAAGGAAGCTGTTAGATCTATGGAGGCTGTTTCCCTGTGTTACATATAAATTACTCCATGCTGGCAGAATATATAACCGCTTGGTTAAACTATCACCAATCAACATCGGTGAAAATATAGCTTATCGGATGTAATAAAAGCCGGTAGAAAGGATGTCGATTTCACAGCGGTCTGCCGGAATGTCCCCAACATCGGTCTCAGGGCCTAGTGACGTATGACGTCATCTTCCAGCTGTTACAGTCAGGATTATGCCACCAAAATTTCTGGGAAAGCCAAAAACTTCTGGTATGCAGGAAAGGTTATCTACTCAAATAGGTTTTGGAAGTGAATTTCATATGTTCTTGGCTTTCTAATGCTTGTCTCAAGCCGTTTTCGTTTTATGATGTTGCATTATTTTTAATTTGAACGATAGGGTCATCCTGTCTTAATAACGATTGTTGGAGGGGAATTAGACGGACGTTTAGCCACCACTTGAACCCATTTAATCCCTAGGAAACGTTAACGGGATCAACCGAAAGTTGCTCCAACCAAAGCCCCCCAGAATATTCGAAGATTTACGTATACGTGGTACATATAACGTTAAGACCTTGTGAAAGTGCGGGACGCCTACACAATACGCGTGTGAAAAAAGGCAACTCGCGGAAGTAAGAATTGAAAAGTCTCATTTCCCCTTTTGTTAGAAAGCTTCTACGGAGCTTTTAAGTCCGCCAGGGAGAATGTTGCAGATTGTAAAATTGGGATTGTTGTGCGTTTACAAGCGGCTTTGACCCTTAAATTCCGTGTGATAATTTAGTGGAGTTAATCCGCCTACAAATAATTGGGTTTCGTTGAAGTAGATTCTAGCAGCCAGTTTCGGCTAGATTTTCCACTCATATAAACAGCCAAGTGCCACAGCAATCATTCAACCACTTCTTATTACAAGTGAGATCAACAAGAACAACAATGTTCAACTTTGTGCGGTGAATGTAAGACTAAGACAATGGTACCATTGATAGAGAGAAAGCAATTCTTTATCGAGATATTCCATTTTATGATACGTAGTTTCTCATGTGGATTGGCCTCAAGTAAACCCACACTGAAAAGCTTCGGGAATGCTCAAATTGATTTGACTACAAACATGACAGATACGTTTTAGTGTTTCTCATTACCCTTGTACATATGGTAAAGACGCCACTAGTCGACACAGAACAGTACTGCAGATCAAGTTTCTCCGATACTATTGAGCAAGCCAAGCACCGTGTCCATGTCGTACGCATGCGGATTAACGATGTGTGCCCTGCGGCTGGACATGCGCAGCTGGTGTGCGAGCTCGTAGAAACCCTTGTCGCCTGACAGCACGGTGAAGGGGACGTCTTTGGGTAGCCTTTCGTCCAGCTTACCGGCCTGGGGTGAGGGGCAACAAAAATAAGGTACAATCATACCTGTACTGTACTGTAAGTACGTAAGGACCACCTGGCCAATGAAAGTGTTACCACTTTTAGGTCGCCCCCTTGTCAAATTTTTTGTTGATACAATCAAGGGATAAGAATCCTGTCTACGGTGACGACCTGCCCGTAAAGACCAGATTTTATCGGTACGTCTCCTGAGTGGTCTGCAGTCTTCATTGTACAGTTCAGTATCTCAGTAGACCATAGATGTATAGATGATAATAAAGTGTACGTAATGATAGCGACCTGTACGTGAATACAGAGGACTCATGTCAACTGAGAACACTGGACAGTAACTCACGTGCACACAGATGGCAAAATCCGCCGCGTCTTTCCACCTGCCGCAGGACGGGTGCATGTAGAAACAGCCGTTCTGCTGAAGGGCGGTCAGCGGACTGCAGTTCTTAGGTTCCCGCCAGGTGGTGCATCCACCTGCAAATCCGTACACGAACGATCCGCTGCAACAAAAACTGTATGATTGGCTCACATCTGATGACGAAACTGGGCTCAACGTAAAGTTTAATGTAAAGTTCTGCTCCAACCATTACGATGTGATAAGTAAAGGTTATAAGCCATGATTAAACTGACCCAATACGATTCTAAACATAAAATTCACGTTACCTCGGTAGCTCGTGAGGAAGTTTCTGGAAAAAGTGACTCCAGTTGTCCAAGTCCACGAAGATGACGTGTGTGACGTCATCTGGAGGGAGAGGTGGGGCTGTCACGTGACTCGATCCAGCCAATTGCGAGAGGTCCGTGAGCGATGGGAAACTGCTCCTGCAACTGTTGGGTCCCACGTCTTTACGGAAATCTGTAAGTCACAGCGTCAGTCACAACCAAGATCAGAGCAATTACTTAACTGTGTGTCGTCATTGGTCAAGTATAGGACGATGGCATCTTTTCGTCTTGCATTGGTCGACTCTTGGTTGTAGCTTTAATTAAAGTCAGGTACTGCGGTCTGAAAAAAATACGGCTTTTCGCTCACTCGGTGGTTTATTCGGTGGTTATGGGAACCAACCATGCCATATGACACCGTATGCAATCCAGGGCCGGTCATAAATCTATATCTTGTACACTACCTTTACGGTCACTGTCAGATTCTGCATCGTCACTTTGTAGTCTCGGCCGTTTAGACTCAGAAGAACTGCTAGGCTGTGACGACTTCCGTTTGCCTTTCTTGGTGCCTTTTCTCTTGCTCTTGGAAGACTGTTTGCCTCTGGTGCTGGGTCTGCTAAGTGCAATAACGCAATCATTACCGATGCTCTTAATGATATGAGTCTTATCGTGTTGAATTAACACTTCAGCTATGCTATAATACCTTTTACACAGAATAGATCCGGACTAGCTTGTCAAATTCGTAGTGTAGCATGTTTCTCATCTTCTATTAGATCTGTCAGAGTAGCCTGTTCTGGAACAGGACAGTATCAAAGTAGTCGAATCATATGTTAACAGTCACATGATTATGACGTATGAAGCGTTCATATGGTTGGTGGTTGGAGTACGCATTCAAACGCCAAATGTGATCAATTCCAACATTAACATGACGAAAGCAACAGAATATGGGTTATTTTCTCGTCATAATCGTTGTTATTCCATTGTAATGACCGGTCCCATCTTGGATCCAACCACACTACCCAGGCGGTTACCTGTTGATGTCAAGTATACTATGAATACCATATGCTTATTTTTTCGAGAAGTCTTTGACATTGAATTGACTCGACTTTGAATTAAACAATGGTGTTCTCACGGAGAAGGCGTCCGCTCCTTGTTTGTTGGTTTCTCAGTCTCCTGGTTTCTGCGCCATCTCCTTCCTCTGAGGCGTCCGGTGACCAAGCTCGAGTCTGATGCTGACCTGTAGGTTTCCATGGCAACGTCTACGTCATCAGAGCCAGCCTCATCTTCCTGCAGCTCTCTGGAATCATGGGGATTCAAGTGCATGTTTTATTGACGTAGGTAAATTTATTTATACTTAAAGAAAGCCAAATGCGAGAACAGATCATGACTGTATTGTTATTGATAATATTTTGTTGTTCTGTATGTAACCTCGTAGTACTTTCGTCTGTAACGTTATAGCTAGTAGTTGTTATTGGTTGCCATACATTGTACCTTGTGCGATGGTTGAGCAATAAAGTTCATTCATTCATTGACGAGATGAATGGTGTGATTGAGCTTCTTTTTCTGGTACCACACAGTTGTTTGTTGGTTCTCTCCTCTCCAGACGGATATATTTCCCGCTCTTTGAGCCTTTTTTTGCTCATAATACAAGCGACCCAGTACAAAATGAAATGGCATTCAAAAGCGTATTATCAGCACACAAAAAGACGAAAAGGACTCAGAGAGCCTGCTATGTAGGCCGGCTCATTGCTATGTAACGGTGACCATTATTTTGATGACGATGGTGATGATAGTTTTTTTTCTGCATATAGACTATAGTATATAAAAGCCTCAACCACTGCAACCACAGAATTTCGCTCCAGTTGACAAAATTAAAGGACTCAACTACATTACTACAAATTGTTTTATGAAAAAAACGTTATCCTTGGCATATACGAGGGCGGTTCAAAAATTAATGCCACTGGATTTATAACAGGCTCATGTTTTCATCGAATGAGCTGAAATCTGGCACAATGGTACAAGAATATATCCTCTTGAGATTGACATATTTCAATTTGTTGTTAAAATCTTTATGAGTGACTTAGTTGATTTCAAGATGACCACACCCCTGTTATCCCGTCGGAAGAAATTAGAGTGTTAATTATCGTGCAATTGACAATGTCTCTAAATCACTTGTAGCTATTGTAAGAAACTGAAATTGCACATGTATCAAGTTGCACTTCTCTGTCAGCCACATACCTACTTTAATTTTGTAAATACAATCATTTATTATTTTTTCGTTCCTGGTGTGAAGTGAGGTCGTCAGGGTCGTAATTAGCGGTGGATTAGTGGTGAGCTGCTTAAAGTGTCCATAACCGACTTTTTTATTATTGAGAAAAATCAAACTTAAGACACTTCTTGATCTTGAAACAGTTAATAATTGTGGCAGTAGCATTACTTTTTGAACCGCCCTCGTAGTTGGTTAAAAGAAACAACCAGATATTACCAGAAAACTTAAAATAAGATTGTCTCTTTCACGCCAACTCCATAGTGTATACGTAGCGTTGTCAGAGCAGCGAGACACTTTGAATCCAAAGTGTGTAAATATGGTGGAGAGTGGATTATGTGCAGGGATTTTTTCCACCACCACTGAGGCTTACCTGAGCCTACGTCTGTGCCGTTTGCCCATCCAGTGTTGATAGGCTGCGCTGAAGCTGTTGGGAACACTGACTCCACACACCCAACAGTACTGCAGATGGGGGTCACTTCGGGTCAAAGGATCAGTAGAAGTTCCCTCGTCTTGACCGGCGGATGTTTGGATTGCAGCGGTCTCTTCTTCTTTTGATGAAGCGGAGGTCTGTTTTTGTTGTCAAGGGGAGGGGGGCAAATTCATTGAACAATTAAACAATGTGCACTGTTAAATTATCCAGTCATCTGTGTTGTTCATGCGACTTACAAATGTACTGCATTTTCCATAGGCTTCAAACATCGCCACAGCCTGCCCCGTATGAATCTCAAGAAGACGGCACGAATTAGATCTAAATGCTCACCGAGGGAAGGCCGGGAGTTTCACTGGAAGGAAATCCAGCCATGGACGCATTTTTCTTGGAACCGACGCCGCCCATCACTTAGTTTGAAACGTCATTGGCCCTTGTCCTTGAACCTCTTCAGTCGTAGATAGGTTTACGTGTCTTGTAGTCGGTGTGGAGGAGACGATGTGGTCGCCATGGGGACGGCTGGTCATGTTTGTGGCGCGCTGAATCATGGGAACTATTGTTCATTGTTCTAGAACTAGCTATTTACCTGAAGGCACCATGGTGATGACTACACACAAAATGTTTACATCAAAACACTGGAAATTATTAGATTTGGCGCACCCTGGCATTGCATCGAAACGTCAGGTTTTGATATCTCATTTACTTAATTTATGGAAAAATACTTAGATGGTAAGATAAGACTTTCTTACTTTGAACCTGGTGATCAACTGATATGCCAGTTATTCAATTGAGGTCCTTTTGTATAATCAACGAGAAACATTCATTCGGAAAGGCTAACATCATTTCGCGAATGTTTGAGGTCGTGGAACTCTAGTTGACAATTAATTACGTCAACGCTGGAGCTCCCTTTAAAGGACTACATACGTAATCTCAAGCGGTAGCATGTAGGCCGTGAGTTTAATCCCCGGTCGACCATGGGGTCCGTAAGCGGAATTACTAGCCACTAAAACAATATACGCCACTTGGAGTATCTTTAAAAAGCAGCGTGATTATTTGCTTCTTCTTTGTAATGTTCAGAACACGAAGTAGTAAAATATATATAGTTGCGATTAAAGGGTAACTGCTGTCACGGACAGTACAGAACATGACTAATGACAGCAGATGACACCCTTTTATGCACGCCTTATCAGTGACAGGCAAAACGTCCCGGTTGTTTTGTGTAAGCCAGAAGCTTAAGGTCGCCCTGCATCACGCCTTAGTTTATATAGAGACGTCCAACATTCTCCTCATCATTGACACGGTCTACTACAGCAGGCGAAGACAATACCACAACAAGGTTCAGTTGTATTGCAAGACTTCAAAACCAACCGAAGGCAGCCTGTGTGAGCAAAATGTTGACAAAGGTATGGTGTGTCTTCTTCATTCTACGGGACCAAATTGCATGAAAAGGAGGATCAGCCATCTACTTTTGTTCTTTTTGTGTTGTTTATTGTTTTTATTATTTATTTATTTTATTTATTTTTATTTATTTATATAAAGAGATCAATCCACCAACATTGTTGTAGTTGTCCGTTAACATCAGATGAGTGTTTCCTTTCCCAATGTGGAATATGTAAGTGTGGCTTCTCTAACGGTCGCAATGAAGTGAAGTGGTCACTAAACTATATGAAAGGAAAGAAGTTCGCACTGTAACTAATAGATTAAGGAAAACATCCAAATCTGTACAAAAATGTATAATAGGCAAAAGGAACCCGCTAACGTACAGGAGACCTGGTTTGCTGTCGGACCGGTCCTGTACCTGGCCTCTAACAAGACAGACAGCACAAGCTGCGGTAAAAATGCAAACTTCAAAACGTCAGCTAAATTCTATTCATCATCATTGCTGCTATTTCACAGGCTTCGCTAACGATGGCAACTATATACATAACAGTTACATATGCCATACAAAGGGTGACACAGGGCGGCCATAGTTAAGCCCATGTCACACAGCAGGACAACGGCTCACCCGGTGGGTCCGCGAGCTCTAAAGGACATTGCGTCAGCAGTACGGACAGTGTCCTCTCCATGACCGAGATTTTTAAGGATCGCCCAGTGTTCACAGGTCACCGAGACCCGTCTAATAAAATAGGGCTGTGGCGATTTTCAGACGAAAAATTAGCTCGAATTTCTGGCGATTTTGACATTCTGGTGTGTTACGCCGAGGGTGGTTATACCAGCTACATGTATAAAGATACAGATACATTCGGTGACCTTCTGACGAAGACAAACTTCAACGAAGGAATCGTTGGCTTAAGGCGGTACAAATATCTTCCTGCAATGTTTGTCATACTTTAGAATTCATCCAACCTTCAGCTAAATGCTGTCTTGTATCTGAAAAAAAGTTCTAACCGGCCTACGTGTCGGACTTCTGACTTTCCCACGATGTTGCTCGACCTTCGCAATCTACTTGAGTAATGAATGACCCTTTAATGACTTCAACAATTAAGATGTTTCTTCCATACCTGATGTTTTGATGCCGTTAATCCCTTTCCAGGATTATCATTAACTTCAATACAGCCGCCCGTATTTGTAGGCACATTTAACGACCTTCGCATGGAATGTGTCATGACCCGAGTTTGGACACTTCTAATGGCTTGTTTTCCCCGTCGTCGGTTTGTAAGATTTCTTGGAAATCCATGGCACCAAATTGAGATCGCTTTATGACTGTGAGGACATTTGAAAGCACGTCACAAGGGGTCATACAATGTTGAAAACAACAAAATGTGTAACATTCCTATCTGGGAAGTGCATAAAAGGACGATTTTATTGAAGATTATGACTAGCCCCTTCTGGCTTAATGGACAAAAGATGTCAGAAGGAGGAAAGGGGTTAAATCATTAAAGTTTTTAATGATGAAACAAACAGCGAAGGTTGAAAAATATAGAAGGAATGTCATGTGTGTTGACGACATTCCGATGGGTTTTCACATATTTTCAGAACAATACTAAAAGTTACAATGTCTATCTTCACAGACTGGACCATCGGTGCCTCTCCCCACCGATGTTCCCGCGGTTGACGTCAGCTCATTTAAATTTACTTTAGAACAATCCTAAAAGTGACAATGTCTATCTTCACAGACTGGACCGTCGGGGTCTCTTCCCACCCACCGATATTCCCGCGGTTGACGTCATGATCACCTCATTTATATTAGAGCAATGCTAAAAGTAACAAATGTGTCTATCTTCACAGACTGGACCGTCAGGACCTCTCCCCACCGATGTTCCCGCAGTTGACGTCAGCTCATTTATTTTAGAACAATACTAAAAGTGACAAATGTGCCTTTCTTCACAGACTGGACCGTCGGTGCCTCTCCCCACTGCTATTCCCGCGGTTGACGTCAGTTCCGTCATCACGTTCCTGATGTTGGGGCTGATCCTGGCGTCACTCATGTGGCTGTGCTGCTGCGGCTGGAAGATAGAGGGACCCATGACCGACACCTGGCGGACCAAACCGATCAGACAGACAAGGGGATTCGTGACAGGACCGTTAGTGAAAAGCACGAGCCAATCAACGATAAGCAGCAAGAACTCACAAAGAGAACAACTGAGTGTATCGTTTGTTTGATTGATTGATTGGGTGTCGAGTGAGAAAGAGTTTTTTGCGAGAATGATATAGGTCTGTAGTATGAAGCTGGATTCTTCACATAAAGATAATGATATCACTTTAGTAGCAAAATGAACGAATGAACATTAGAACAATTAACGTATTCATATTAAAGTAAAGTACATGTACTACATAAGACGTATCATTTGTCTAGCTTTTTCTATTTACCTATGTACCGCGTGGTATTTGTAAGAAAAGAGGTAACATCGGTACTACTATATAATGACACTGGTTGATATATTGTTAGATTATTCTGCTTCCTTACAAGCTAGGTCCTGTAAAGTTAGCTGAGAGTAACTTAGACGTAAAGCATGTACATGGCGTCCCAGCCTTTTTGTCCAGTGACGTTTTTTGGAAGCTTATCATGAACTTAATGTGAAACAATCTGACAATAAATGAAAGGAAAAGTACAAAGGAAAGTGTGTGTGTCCGCGGTTTTCTATTATAAGTATCCACCAATATAGTTGTCTTAGTTGCAAAACTGCATTTTTTTCTCTAACGAAAATTTCGACAGTTGCTCTTCTGCGTTCATCAGGGCAAAGTGACTTTCAAAGTAAAAAAAATAGGGCCATGCATGTAAAACACCGAATGTTGAATTTATTGGTACCGACCGAATATCTTCTCCTGTCGGTTTTGGCGACCAGACAATATCAATCAAGTGGGTGCCAAACTGGAGCCAGCAAGAGGACAACTGACCATAATGATCTACGACGAGGATTAATATGGTTTCCATATCTATAGGACTATCTGTCTATCCACGCAGATAAAGAGGCCTTTTAGTTCTGCAGGTCGCGAGCTCGACTCCCGACTGCCATTATTCACCTGACCGGTATGCTATTGCAGGACTGCTGTCCGTCAGAGGTGACCGGTTGTCCCGTTGTGACCTGTGCTTTGGAGAGCTACTCCTCAAGCACATTGACGAACAGTACTGCACCTACCGATAAGAATTCGAATGCACGCGTAGGTGTATGTCACGGTGTCAGTACATCGAAACAATCAATCTAGCCTTACTCCCCAAAGTACAAAACTAGCCTGGCTAAAATCGCGCCGCTAGCGGCCGGCCCTGCAGTTGCCACCGCCTAGGAGGAGGGGGTCATTATCCCCAGCCACCTATATCTTCCAAAGCAAGCTCTCTGTGTCTTTTTCCGTTTCTTGGGGGCTCATAATACAATTTTGACCAGAGACCCAGTACAACACGAAACTGCCAGCAAAATTAAATTTTGTACCCCCCCCCCCCCCACACACACACACACACGGACAAAGGTCCAGAGAGCCTGCTATGGAGGCTAAGCCACAAAGACAAAACAGACAAACAACAACAAATATCGGACATACTTATAACAGCGATAGAACAGGACAGGTGCTATAAGTGGGTACACTAGTACTGCTTTGTACAATATTCGTAAATGCATGCAAGGTACCGCTTTGATGAAGGGCACCGTGCCCTTTTCCAAACACGGTAGTCTGTGACAGATGGACCAGTTTCTGGTACAACAATGTGACAGGCTTGTAAATTAAAAATCAGATATGTAATAGCAATGTCGTTAATTACTGCGCCTAGACGAATTTGGAGACAATGAAGGCAGAAGAATCCCTTCATATGGAGTGGACCACTCTGGATCTAGCTCCAGGTCCTGTAGCCGAGCCTCCGTTCCGTGTGACGGTCAGAGGCAGACTTGCGATCACATCCATTTACAGGAGCCATGGGCAGGAGAAAACGCTCTGCAGCCAAGAGGCCCGTCTTTCGCCGACGATTATTCGACCTTGAAGAACTTGGGACAGGCGAGATCTCGCTGGCAAAGGTAAAGGCATGACTTTGAGGAACATTTTCTTTTAGAAATCACGATATTTTCAGTGAGCTACTTTGGTCCCGTTGTTTAAGAATGCGATGGTGTCGACACCGGCGGAATCGCTTTCGTCTTAGGCCGCCGTACGATTTTGATATAGAATTTTCAAGCATGCTATGGCCATAAAAACAACCACCGATAATAATCCAAGACAGCCTTTTCAGTAAAAAGACAGCTGTGGTTTGTACGACATATGCACGGCTATCTCAAGAATGTCCTCAGTTTGGTTTGCGAACGTACGACGAACGTATGATAGATGTGACCCTTTTCGTACGACATGTATACTTCGTCAAACTGTGAGCGTACATTGACGCCAGCCACACTACAATGTTTGTCTTTGGTTATGTTATTACTGACGTATAGTCTGTTTTGATCGTACGTCCGTCATTTCTGGGCCTCCCGGTTCCATCTCGGCCCACTTACGCACAAAACTTCACAAATTTGCTCGGTGGCATTATCCTTCAAACAGATATTACTAGTAGTTAGAGGCTAGAGGCTTTATTTCGTCCATTAGCATAGAGATACAAACATATTAAACTGTTCCTGATAAAAAGCAAGACACCAAACATGAATAGGCCACCGATTTAGTGTGAGAAAAGATGACAATTTGTTTCTCACAACACTCGTCATATATTTGGAACTGTAGTCGGAGTACTCTTTGCACCGGTGGATGACACACTTTGTACCTTGTAAATTGCTGTGCAATTATGTTATTGTATATTGCCTCTTGGGACATATTCCAACCAGGAAGAGATGGAGATGGCGAGGACAAGCTACAGTATCCACGGCGGGGCCAGCCCTGTGACCACCAGGCGTTACGGCGCCGATGAAGTGAGATATTCCATATCCAGACCTCTTTGAAATTTAAACCGTGTAGAAATAAAAGAAAACCATTTAGTCTTACATCAGCCAGCCAGTTTACGTTCTGATATGATTGACCATCAGTATTGATCTTGAAGAAGGCGACAGTGGTCGTTGAATTTGAAACGGTTGAAAATTTGCTTCGTGTATACCTTTGTGTTAGAAAAAGTTTAGCATTGTACTATGAGAACTACCAACACAGCTGAACTTCCATGACAGTTGGTTTTGAATTGTGGAGAAAGTTAACACTCTAAATGTCAGTGACCAGCCATGTGGTTTCGAGTGACTTGTACAGGCTTTGCCATTCAGATTTCACACCCACCTGTGTTCAAATTGATTTTTGAATCCATAATCTTTTGATTTTCCACAGAAATACACGAACCTCCTGCCTGACGGCCCAGCGACTCATACTTACGTTCCCGTGCACTTTGTCGTCCTCCTGTCGATGTTCTTCCTCAGTATCCTGCTCATTTTCTGCCGCGCGCGGCGCACGAAGTCAAAACCAGCGGTGCCAAAGAGCACCTCATCCCGTCGGTCCTCCGGATCCACCACCACCAATAACAACAGGGCTGTGAAGAGGTCAATCACGGTCATGGGTACTCCGAAGGATAGGGACCTATTCTTCAAGTTAGAAAGGAAAGGCTCCTATACAAATGGAGTTGGTCAGAGGAGGCAATCTGTACGAAGAAAGTCCGCTGTGTAACCGTAAAGATGTTGGAAAATATAAATGGCTGGTTTATAGCAGAGGTGAATTCCGTTTCGCCATCAAAAAAGTACTTGGTGAAAAAGATAAGCTGGACTAGATACTGTAAATTAGGTCGAAATGCTGAGACCACTAAGCTCACTTTTGTAGGGTAAAAACACACCATTCTTGCAAGTGAAGATCTTGGTTATTGATAACATTACTTTCGTTGTTATACAACGTTGCTTGTCCATCT
Organism: Branchiostoma floridae; assembly: GCF_000003815.2. Classification (NCBI taxonomy): domain Eukaryota; kingdom Metazoa; phylum Chordata; class Leptocardii; order Amphioxiformes; family Branchiostomatidae; genus Branchiostoma; species Branchiostoma floridae. Next base: position 12,550,318 of record NC_049987.1, on the reverse strand, counting down.
TTCAAAGTAAAGTTTCTAGTAGTTGCCTAGCTTATGTGGACAGACCTGTGTGGATTCAGTCAGATTTGTGACATACTATGTCATGTCATATCGTATTACATGTTATAACGTTAGTATAAGTATCTTGTTTTTGTCCTTTGCAAAAAAAGGAAATATAATCCGGCGATGGGATTGCCATATTTGGTGTACGGTCTCAGTAGTTTTCCAGCCAATCAGAGCTACCGTTTTGGCAGCCATAATAAAGCTATTAACACAGCAAATGCCAGACTGATATCTTTACAGTATTTTATGCTTCCACTGGCATGTCACCATCAACGAGTGCTATCAACTTATAAATATATCTCTCATCAAGTTTTTGATAGCTCCATGCTCTAACTTCGTATTCATCACTTGATTTTGTAACTATAATCCGCCGTTAAGTACATTATGTTTTAGAATGTCCATTATACAAAGATATGCGCAAATCAAAGTGCCATTTGACTTGACCAGAAATATGTACGTTAACGAAGAACGAAATGTTCACGTACATCATGACATAGATAAAATAAGATGTAACGTTAAGGCCACAGCAAGTGAATTTTATGGTTGACGTCGTCTACAGACTTCACATTTAATGGGAGGGTGAAACCACGATGGGGAAAAACAAGCCTGATGTCTAGATTTTCTAAATAGACATAAAAAAACGTTGTAGAATAAGAATTGAAGCGACAAAATGGTATCACAGCCAAGAAATCTCTTATTTCTGTATTCAACAGGTGCTCAAAGTGACACTTGTGTAGACTAGAATAACTTACCTAGCTGACAACTACAGTCATGGTTACCATATTGGTGCCACTTACACTATCATCACTAGTTTCATTGCTACAACTAGGGTCATAGCTTCATGCTCATCACAAGTGTTACTTCTGCAATTTAAATCAAGGCTACCACAGTGCTAAGATTAATGAGTGAGATGATCCATAAAATTTACTTGCACGGGGGCCGCGTAGCACAGTGGTAGTGTATTCGGCCCGTGACCGAGAGGTCGCCGGTTCGAATCCGCCTGCCGTGTTGTCGGTCTTGTGCCCTTGGGAAAGGCACTTTACACGACTTTCCTCACTTTACTAGTACTCAAGTGAAAAATGAGTCGTCCCTCGGATAGGACGTTAAATGGAGGTCCCGTGTATGGGGAGAGCCATACCCCATGCACGTTTAAAGAACCCCCACACGTGCGATGGTGCGGTGTGCGTTGGTGCAAATCCTTCTGTCGGGAGATTGTTGGTGATTCACTTCAAATCACCCGGATGGAGGCCTGGCCAACCTCTGTCTCGTATCAGCCACATGGTGATCTACATCATTCACCCGGACGGGTGTGTCACCCCGTAAGGGCGGTATAACCCGTAGTGTGCGAACATGTGTGCGAACATGTAACGGAGCCGTGTTACAGGGTTATCCCTTGACAATAGCCTACGGCTAGTTGGGCAGCCCTGGCTGTTTGTAAACAGCGGAACAAATAAATAAATAAAAATAGATGAATAAAATTTACTTGCTGTGGCCTTGAGTGGAAAAACAAATGTTTTAAGAAGAAGGTTTTTGGATACAGATGCAACACAGCCAAGTTTTCTACTCTTTTACTTTAGTTATCTATCTATCTATCTATCTATCTATCTCTATATATATACTAGTATATTGCGACTCAGTGTATTTGGCCAATGTTCTGCATGAATATGCAATAAAGATAACTCATTGTCATTTTGTCTGAGAATCGATTAAATTTGAAGGACTTTAGATCTTTTACTTTAGTTGTCTAACTCAATATATTTAGCCCATGTTTGGCATGAATATGCATAAAAAAGATGACCTATTGTCATTCTAGCTGAGAAACAATGAAATTCGGAGAAAATTGATGTTCGCTCCTGGCTGTCGGTCCGCCCTGCAGGTCATTATCAATCCATTTTCGATGCGATGGTGGAAACTTAGCCTGATATCCAGCCGTAATATAGCTCCCGAGTCTCTCCTCTCCACAAGTAATTGTGGAGATGGGAGAAGAGCTATATTACAGCTGGATACCAGGCTAGTGGAAACTCATATTGGCGACGCCTGATGGGCGAGGCTCGCCCGGCGAGCCTAATAGTATAGTGAGCGACCGTTTGCAAAGAATTCCAAAAACTCCACAGGAATGTCAGGAATGCCAAAGTCCGCGCGTGCGTAGTTGCATCATGCCGGACTGAACCATTACCTCCACGGGTAAGCTTTCCAGTCGCAGGGCACATACCGGTAAAGGCCTATACGTGTGCACAGCAGTGTTTTCCGTAGTCGCGCATGGTGATTTTTGACTGATCGCCGTGCAAAATTGAGAAAAGCCTAGAACTTCAGACGTACCAGAATTGTATTAAATAAATAGATAAATAGAAATAAATAAATAAATAAATTCTGGGTTCGTTCGTGGTCTGTGCAAACCGATGTGTGAAACAAGCATTGTTTGAGCTTAAATGATGTATAACATGTGGGGTTGTGAGATAGCGATGTGATAGTTACCTTCGCCAAGAACGTTAACTTTTTTTATTTTGGGTAGCGTTTGTATGTGCATGTGTGTGTTTGTAAAAGATCACCATAACTCGAGAACGCCTGGATGGATTGTATTGATATTTGGTATGTGGGTAGGTCTTGTTGAGACCTGGAAACGATTAGATTTTGGGTCCCCTAGCGGCATGTTACGGTACTGCAGCAGAACTTCCTGGTTTGATATCACGAGTTCTGGACATGTTGCGGCTATGAATTTTAAGTGGTAGACAGCTCTTGAAGCCGTGAGTAACATAAGTGGTATAGGTTTGGGCTCCCTAGCGGCTTGTTTTGGAACTGCAGGACAGGTTTAGTATCAGACTTTGAAAGGGAATAACTCAAGAACGGGTTGACGGATTGTTATGATTTTTGGTATGTGGATAGGTTACGTGATGCTTCATATAATTACATATCAATTATGCAGATTGAAAGCTAATTTGCATGATTAATTGGGAAATTGTCTAAACATTCTCAATTCAATTATAGGACCATCGCAACATGTGACCTTTGTAACTGAGTAAGAGAATATTGATAGTTATATATTATGCAAAATAAAGACCTAATTTGCATAATTAATGAGAAAATGCTTTACTGTCATTGTAGTAAGCTAGAGAAGATGATCAACTGATATGATTTATGTAAATGAGGGTCTGTTTTGTAAAATCGATGAGAAGCATTTACATTATTAGTTCACCCTTCACTCACAAGAGAACCCCTTTTGACAGCAATGCTCTCTGAACATTAATCGCCAGGCGAATGGAATACGACTATTAAAACCCATTACTAACAACAATCTTTGATACTTATAAACAATAAAACAGTCGCCATGGCAATAATTTTAATTGCCACACTTTTTCAGAGGTTGGGTCGGCTTTTATAGCAGATGTAGCAGTCTGGCTGGCTTGGGCCGTATTCATTGGTGTTTGCACGATTATCAGCCGTACAAACACCGCTACTATTAAAAAACGCCCAAACAAGTCCGCTTGGTACATCTGCTTGGATATTCCTGTCTCCTATCAAATGACCTCCCTGCCTCCGACCTACACTCCTACAGGTCATTTTGTATCCCAACTCTGAATTCGAATCTCATCGCACAAGTGGTTCAATATAGCTTGAACCCATTATTCCTATCCTGTGACGTAGGTATATCTCCATAGCACCAGCCCACGTCAGAACTGTGAGTTAACATTTGTGCAGTTACAAAGGTGAGCAGGTAATAAAAACATGTTTTACATGAAAGCACACGAGTCACGTGTGATTACGTCATGACTCACGGTCAGCTGACGACAAGAACTTTTAAGATGGCGGCCGGAGAGTAAAAAGGGCCGGGCAACTTCAGGTAAATGTTCGTCTTTTGTCGCTTATAGACGTTGTCATGTCCAGTAAAAGCATCTAGACTTGAGGATAAGTGTTTGGGGTCTAAGAATAGTGAATTGGGGTACACGCAGGGTTTTGAAAGTTGGTAAATGTATGCGGAAAGCCACTGTTTCGTTTTAGCTGAGTGATGTTTCGAAAATTATCCCCTGAAAATTATCATCACAACTTTTCCTTTGAGCTACAGCATTTAATTACGGCAACAAGACCATATGAGGATAAAGCCGACAGAATAGCGTTGTTGGTTTTGCTTTTGAAGTGAGAAAGGTCGCCGTAAATGCAGTGCAAACTAAATGTAAATGAAACATATTGGCTGACACTTTGGGCAATACCAATAGTAATTACTTTAACATGCAAATGTTGGCTTAAAAATGAGGGGAAAAAATCAATACTAAAAGTCCGTATTTCAAAAGTCTTGTGTAGAAAGTGTGTGTAAGGTTTGACATTTTGAATGGCATTATGCACAAATGATTAAAGGTCCTTTGCAAATTTGGGCCATGCTCGCCATGGCATCATCAACAGTGTTATTAAATCCCTGTAGAGATGGTGACCTAGTTAGATGTTAGAGTAGATTTCATGGGGATGATTTGCGCCAGAGGTCAAAACAGTTAATTGGCGCACAACCTCTGAATGTATTTCACCATTTGAACACATTCTACCAAAGTATGTGTCATGCATTCGCACACATAGTACTCATGTCCAGCATGTTCCAAAGTACATGTGGCTGATTGTAGATGGAAAACTTTGCAGCCAATGGAAGTATGAATTCATCTATTGGTAGCAGTACATTATTTAGCTGGCCGTAGAAGAAAATCTAAGTGATACCTACACAACTTTTCCTTGTTTTTGTTATTTCAGGAACCTTCAAGACATCAGAGTGACATCATTCATTTCTGCAAATTTCACAGTTGAGGGGCTTGAGTACAACATAATTCACCAGAAAATTAAATCTTTTTAGAAGATCTCTGTGAGAAAGTTTTAGAAATCAAAAGGAAGGAGTGTGCATTACTCCGTCAGTTTGGTTGCCATGGCAACTCTAGAGCACACCATCGCATCCCACGCCAGCGACGTTAACTGGGTGGCGTTCTCGAGCACGGTTCTGGCGTCATGTTCTGGGGACAAGACGGTGCGGCTGTGGGAGGTGGGCACATGGGCAGAACTGCCATGTTCACCACTGCTGGGACACAGCTACCCTGTGCACTGCTGCTGTTTTAGGTAACGGTTTGCTGCATGATGGAATGTCATTGTATACTGTAAATATTCAAATTTATGCAATGGTTTATTTGGCAGCTTTCACACTGACCTTTCCACCACCACAGACATGCATTTTATTTCGGAGTTGTATCAACTGTAAACTTAAAGCACCACGAAAACCTCCTTTCTCTTCCAACTGTGGAATAAAATCTCTGCAAAAATACATGAATTACAGTATTGTTGCATGCTATTTCAAAGTATTCAGGTTTTTTTTGTTGCATACTCCAGAAAAGGAATTTTACATGGTCTGAAGAACAACATTTTTTTTCTCCTACAGCTCCTTTGGTACCCAGCTTGCAACATGCAGTACGGATGGTACCATTAATCTGTGGGGGTCGAAGTCTGGGCAGCGCCTGACAACCCTGGCCCACCCCAGGAATAATGGGATGCGCACAGTCTCGTTCTCCCCTGACTCCAATGTGCTGGTTGCTGGCAGCGTGGACGGAACTCTGGTCTTATGGGATGCATACACAAAGGAGATGCTAAGGTTGGTCTCATACGAGGTAGGCAGATTCACGGGAATTGGAACGATTCCCGTGAGGGAAAAGCACCATACAGGGGGAGAGATTCCCGTGGCGGGAATCTCTCCACGGGGAAGCGCTGGTTCCCGTACGGGAATCTCTCCACCAGGAAGCAACGGGTCCCGGACGGGGACTCGCATTGTACCTACATTGCAGGCACGGGAATTTCACCTTCAAGCCGGCAGTTATCCGTACGGGAATTTCACCTGTGGGGGCTGGGCGATGTCCGCACGGGGCCGCCATAATTTTAAATTTTCTAACAATTTACTGGGTATTTTTATTGGTTCTTAATCGTATGATGGTACTTCATTTGTCAGTGCATTTATTCATCAGTAAATATCCTTGTAAGATTTTCTTACAACCGCACTGTTGTGGTGACATGATTTTGCAAAAAGATTTTGCAAAAGAACCACACGTTTTACTTACAAAGTTCTGTTATGTTTACAAATCACATCATGAGTTGTTTTTTTCCACTCCACAGGCGCTGAGAAAACCGTCGGCTACGCAGATGATTAAACACAAAGTAAAGGAGCAAACTTGTGTAGCCACGTTCAAGCTATGTGCGGTATATAAATGCCTCCATGCGTACGATTTCCAATTTGTATTGCCGACAAATGGCGAAACGTAAAACACCACGAAAACAGCCTTTGATTTAGTAGAACATGAAAATACTCGTAACTAATGCGTGGATAAATTGTTGATGTCCATATATGCGATCTTTTACCTGACGATGCCGGCAGATTATAAGGAAATTTTGCAGAGCCGCGGGTAGAAAAAGGTACACAAACAAACAAAATGGCGGCGGTAGCGTGGTTTGGTTTAGTTTGTTAGCAGTATCCCATAATTCAATACTGTAAATTTTGGCGTCAAATGAACGCTGTGTTACCAAGGAGTGTTACTACGCACCCATTTCATGCGATTGCCTGATCTTCTCGACAGTCCGGCATATAGATCCGGTAACGTCCGGAAAGGAGGGAATATATCGGAAGGGGCGAATATAGAATTGAGCAAGAAAGCATCTTCACGACACGGAAATTCATTCACAAAACTTTATTCTGACATTAGTACTTCTAGGGCAGGCTGCCGTTTTTAATGAAGATACTCAGTAACGTAGTTAACCTACAGTATTGTTAGCATGCGATGCTGTGCCGTACCGGATGAGAAGCTTGTGTATCTGGAATAATGTATCTTCGGTCAATACAAATACTACACGATAAAGTTGATAAACATGTACAAAAATATATATATATACATACAAAAAGAGAACCGGTGACTTGAAGAGTGACTTTAAACGTAAACAGAATTCGTTGCGTAACTTCAGAAAAAAAAAAAAACACTTCAGGTACTATTTTAGATATACACCGGAACTGTTGATAATCATACAAATAAACTACCATTTGTTTCCTACAATAATTAATACAATCTAAATTCCACGAAGTAAGTTGCGCTTCTCAAACAAAGGAAACATGGCGTCTCGGTACGGTATGGTGATGCTATCCCGTCATGCACTGTAAATCCAATTTATTGTCTACATAAGAATAATAAAATCAAATTTAATCGAGATCAGTATACGTAAGCCGTGTGACAAAGAAACGCGGGCTGTATTGAGTCAACTATGTATTGAGTCAAATATGTAGCTTGTTGGTTTTTGTTCATTTTTTCCCATTGAAAATGTAGCGTAGTGAATTTGTTGTTATGGCGGTGTTGCTGTAGATGTCCACAAATTTTCAAGTGGTGCGCGTGTTGCATACGATACATCCCTATGACATGTTCAATTTGCTGATTTGTGTAAATTTGCTGATTTGTGCGGTGTTGCTGTAGATGTGCACATATTTTAGTGCTGTGTTTTTGCCTAGAAATTCTCAGACAGACGTCATGTGTATATTGATTTTATTTATTTGCACATAAAAAGAAAGTACAGAGTAAAGTTAAAACATATAACATATAGATACAGTGCGGGAGAGAGGGAGAGGCCAAATGGGCTTATATATGCAGGCCCTCCTCCTAACATTACAAATACTAACAAGTGACCGTAGGTAACACACTTTGTGACGTAATTATAGTATGTCAGTTGTGTTGTTTTCGGTGGTGTGTGACATTGTGTTTATCATTTATCAACAACAATACTGTTACATTCCTCTGAAAAAAACAACCATTGGCCCGCGGCATCACATGTTGCCGTAAATTTACCATAGATATGTGATAATTATTATACTCAAAGTAGAACAAAATTTGTCAGGAATACCAGAAACAGTTGGTTGGTCCACGATGTCAGCTGTTGTCGTTACACCACGAACGAACATCTGTTCAATCACATCTGTAACTTCTGCCGCGTCAGTAATAACCGATGATATCGACAGTCCCAAACATCGAATACGATGAACAAAAAGAACGAAACGAAACCCAAATGATCCAAATTACAGAGAATATAGCGGCGATTTGGGAAATATTACGAGCGGGCGACATGCAAAAGAAACGTGCCGGTACAAGCACTAGTATTGCTCTCCCGGCATATTTGCCTTTCCCGTTGTATTCCCGGATAAAAATCGCGAATCGACAAAAAGACGCAGATTTTGTAGGGGTGATTTCTGAAATTATTTTATCGATTGCGGCAAACGGAACATAGAGATTTAGGTGCGAACACTCAACGCAAAAACAGTTCACAATACTAGTACTTTGTCGACGGAGGTTACCCTCCAGTCACAAAGTAACAAATTCGAGATGATTTTTGTCGAAATTTTGACTATTAAGTGAATACGTGCCATTGGGGTGGAGTGGCTCTTACGGAATCCATATTGATGCTTGTACAAGATATTATTTTCATTTAAATGTTTAAGAAGGCGGTTATAAACTACTAGTAGTTTTTCGAGCACCTTAGATATACAGGGTAGAACTGAAATTGGGCGGTAATTACTAACCAAGGTTTCATTGCTTTTAAATATGGGAATGACTTTAGCGATTTTAGTTGACATAGGGACCACGCCGTTCTGGATGGATAAAGTTGATATATGTACAAGAGGACAAATAACATAAGGTAGGGAAGTTTTGAGTTTTTTAGCACTGATTCCGTCGTGTCCGGCAGCGGAATCTTTCAGATTTCGTACTATATCTAAAACTTCAGCTGTAGATGGTGGTTCAAATGGGTATTGATGTAATCGAGAGGATCATTTGCCGCGTTTGGTATTTTGCTTTCCAGGGCAGGGCCGACATTCTTCGCACATCTTATTTTTATCCGCGATAGCTTGCAGCTTGGGGTCCGGTTTGTAATTTGTGTGGGACAGCTATAGATTTATCACAAGACACAACGATTTAATATGTTGTTGATTAAATTCCAAGTTTGCTTTAAATTTTTGGACGCTTCCGTAAAAATCATTTGTGTGGTAATAATAATTTTTAGCAATTCTTAAGATATGAATTGGTTTTTGACGTATTTCACATAGAGTTTTTTTTCTTAATTGACTTGAGCAGGCCACGGGTCAACCAGGGTTTTCTGTGGGAACTTTGGCCGATTTGTGTTGTTTTCATTGGAAATGATTCGTCAAAGAGTAAAGTAAATGAATTAAGAAATTTATCGTAAGCCAATTCTGTGTCTGTTTCTACCAAGACTGTCTGTTTCTACCAAGACTGGAGTCTTGTAATGTGTACTTACGGTCACCGACATGCATGTCAAATGTAAGGTCTTATGCATGTGAATATGGTTGTTTTCTTTTGTGTTCATTAAAAATGTACTGTAGTATGTATATTTGACATGTTGCAGATTTGCAGACGGCATTGTAGATTTTCAGTTTTGTATGTCCTTCTTATGTTTTTGCGTAAGTCTATGCTAAGTGACACTGTTTCGTTGTCGTAGGTGATGAACATCAGAAAAATATGTTTTTACCTTGGTCTGTTGACGCTTTTGTATATCCTTTTATTAGGCTGTGTTTATTTAATCTCTTTTTTTCATTTTTGGCGCAGATTGTGGCGCATGAAGGTGAAGCATGTAGACTATTGTCTTACCGAACTATTCCAACATGTTTTACATATGTTTGACATTTGCATAGGATCATGTTCAACCAGTTTTTCTTGATGGATGTGAAAATCTTTTTTCTTTTAGTCTTTTTCCGACAAGTTTATGTATCTTGCTGTTTCGTGTTTTTTTTTTGTGCTTCCATTGAAAATGTACCGTAGTATGTAAATTTACCGATTAGGTGCTTGCCGAGGTGTGTGTATTTTGAATGTGCTGCACTTACTTTTTCTAAGGCAGACGTCAAGTGTATATAGTAATGCCGTACCGACGGTCACCGACATGTATGTCTTATGCGATGCGTATCACTGTATGTCTTTTTTTTTTTGTGTTCATTGGTGTCTTTGAGGTTATGGTTCCGGTTCGGAGTTTTTTTTAGGATTTGGGGCCGATTTGACTGTCTCTGAGAAAAGCACTAACGCTTCTCAAAACACCGTTTTTCGGATAATTCAATGTTTCCGATGGAAAAGGGTGTGTTGTCGCTGACCGACAGACTCATTTGACATTTTCTGTAGAAATGTTATTTTTGGTAAAAACCATCAAAAATATATGCTTTTCATAAAAAAATTGCTAATTTGGGGCCATTTTTTACAGGCCGCTACACGGAAAAAATGAATTTTCCTGGGATAATGACTCATATGGCAATGAAGGTCAAGACTTCTTCTGTATACTGAGTAAAAATGAAAAAAAGTTATCCGATACGTTTTCCGCAAGCTCCGATGGCGCTAAAACACCCGAAACGCACATAGAACGCATGATCTGGGTAATCAGGCGACGAAACGCTTTACCGCTATCGCGCGCACTAATACCAGGAAGTGTTCGCCGCACGATCAAATCTCCGACACCATAAAACGCTACGAACAACAAGCATTTGGAGAAGTATAAAAGATTATAGACTTTTAAAGCGATAGCCGAAAAATCTACAGCTAAAACTATGGAGACAACCTCTGATTTGCGTCTTATTCTTAGGGACTATTTAGATATCTGGACACTTGAAATTCCGAACCGGAACCTTAAGAGGAATATTTTTTTCTCATTATACATTTTTATTACTTAAAAAGTTCATATCTACCATATATCCAAATTTGGTTTGTCTGCGATGGTTACTTTTCCCACAGGAGCGGTTTAAAGTCAAGTCAAAAACACTGTGTTTTGAGGCTGTCAGGCCTAGATGCATATTGGAACTACGTCATAATGGAGAAACATTAAAAAACTTGCTTTTTTCTGACATCGCTTTTCTGAAAACGGATAAAATGGGGTGCAAAGTCTGCCCATGAACTTGTCCGGTATGGTATGTGCACTCTCCGTCGTTTCGGTGCTGCACATCGGCAGAAAACCGTCTTAAAAAGTTGGCATCGCTGACGTCACGGAGTGACGTCAGCGGTTGCTCAAGGAAAACAGCAGGGGGGCGCGTTTTAAGTTCGTCGCTTGTAGGTATAATGAAGAATGTGCCAGATTTTGACATGGAGCGGCAGACCAGATCTCACACTTTCAGAATCAAACGCGTCCGACACCAAACTCTTAGCTACTTCGCCGTGAACGGCCCCTTAAGAAGCAAAATGCTCCTCAAATGTGTGTAAGAATGCATTCTTACACAGTGCAAAGCACAAACTGGATCTTATTGTCGGCGCTAGAAGCGGGCAGTTTGAATAAGCGCGGCAGAGATGTGTAGTACTTTTAGTAGGCTACTGCTACATACCACCGAAAGAAAAAAACATCGCTGCGTTAAGGAGCTATGAACCGAAAGTCAGTAAACCCAGTTTCGCCTTAAGTTAGGGCTTAAAGCATCAAGATTTCAGCTTTAATACCCATTTAAGTCATACTAATGAACGGCATCGCGAACATATGCGATAGGTGAACGACAAAGGTCGGCCCCAATCAAATGACATAGAGAATGATATGATTTTTCAAAAATCTGTCCGCCAGAAACGATTAAAGTTGCCCGTAATAGTAGTTCTAAGGGGGGGGGGGGGTGAAAAGGGGGGAGGGGGGCGCCAATAGCCTGTACATGAATATGCTGACTTTTTAACTAGAAAAATGCAAAACGGTGGTTTTTTTTGCATAATATCACGACATCTGATGACAACATTAAAATTCGTCGAAATTACGTCATCTATGACGTCATATAAGGTACAAGCGGCGCCCTATTAAGGTTCCGGTTCGGAGTTTTTTTTAGGATTTGGGGCCGATTTGACTGTCTCTGAGAAAAGCACTAACGCTTCTCAAAACACCGTTTTTCGGATAATTCAATGTTTCCGATGGAAAAGGGTGTGTTGTCGCTGACCGACAGACTCATTTGACATTTTCTGTAGAAATGTTATTTTTGGTAAAAACCATCAAAAATATATGCTTTTCATAAAAAAATTGCTAATTTGGGGCCATTTTTTACAGGCCGCTACACGGAAAAAATGAATTTTCCTGGGATAATGACTCATAAGGCAATGAAGGTCAAGACTTCTTCTGTATACTGAGTAAAAATGAAAAAAAGTTATCCGATACGTTTTCCGCAAGCTCCGATGGCGCTAAAACACCCAAAACGCACATAGAACGCATGATCTGGGTAATCAGGCGACGAAACGCTTTACCGCTATCGCGCGCACTAATACCAGGAAGTGTTCGCCGCACGATCAAATCTCCGACACCATAAAACGCTACGAACAACAAGCATTTGGAGAAGTATAAAAGATTATAGACTTTTAAAGCGATAGCCGAAAAATCTACAGCTAAAACTATGGAGACAACCTCTGATTTGCGTCTTATTCTTAGGGACTATTTAGATATCTGGACACTTGAAATTCCGAACCGGAACCTTATGAATATGTAATGAGGACACCATGACCCCATGACCCTATGAGTGTGACCCTTGACCTATGCATATGTAATTAGGCAGCGTGGGTTTCGATTTTGATGCCGAGTGCGATTACGTGGGTGCTGGGCCGGTGTTTGCTATTTAAAGTTTCAGGGCAGTTTAGCGTACGCAGATGTAAGCAACATTTAAAGTTGTCAACACCAAGCTCTTAAGGTCCATATCGAGTCTGCCCCATCCAAAGGTAAGTCTTTGTTTGTTTCTTTTGCATTCTCGGTAACAAAGTTGCTGTGATGTTTGGAACGCGATCTTATCGTATTTCGTTTTACTATACCTTTATCTGTGCAACTGTGAGATAAAAAAAATATCGATGATTTGTGGAGGTGATTGCTTTGACACCATAGTATATCAAAGTTCTTAGATATATTTCAATTTTCTTTGAAAAGTTTGATTCCAAGGAGGTTGAACCCTCCATGTTTGATCCCAAATGTCCCCGAGAGAACGCTTGCGCGCAAAGTCGCCCGGCAGCCCACTAGCGAAAATCCCCAGAGAAAAATCCTCATACTGCGAATGTTTATGACAGTGCAACGTTGTCTAGTTCAACGTTCTTTGAAATATCTAAACGTTGCGCGAAATATTTCAATTTTTTATTTGAACTGTCCCGGCGAGAACGCCTGCGCGCACCGTCGGTGCCGTCGGGTGAAATACCCGTCCGGGAACATTCGCTCCCGGTGGAGAGATTCCCATCTCAAGGACGTCCGGGAACCAGCGCTTTCCCGTGGAGAGATTCCCGTACGGGAAATGCACCGACTATACGGTGCGTTTCCCGTACGGGAAACTTTCCAATTCCCGTGACTCTGCTTACATGCTCATACAGATGTTTAACATCTCATACTGTAGTCTTCATGGTGGCTGCTTGACATACTGTACAGTTTAGATTGAGTGGTTGTTGAACGTATGGTACATTGTAACAATGTCCTTGTAGTCCAATGAGTAAAATTGGTAACCGGTCGTTTCGTTACATCGCCTTTTCGTTACAGTCGATTCGTTACATACGAAGTCATTTCGTTACACATGGGAAGGTCATTTCGTTACACATGGGAAGGTCATTTCGTTACACTTGATTATTATCCTATCTTGGTCGCATGTTAAACGCTATAAGTGTTTTCCTGTTATCTTTTTCAGGTTGATCTTCCTTGGTTGACATTAGAGACGTAACAGGACACTCAATTTTACGTTTGGTTTTGGTTATTGTTTGTTTTTATCGTTCGGTTTTGTTCCGTTCAGTGATACCAATAGACACATATCATTCATCCCTAACACGTCCCTGTTTCTCATATCTCTCTACTAACACTGTTCAATGTTTCTATATCTTCAACAAAGGGTATTCGATTAAGTTTTTACCGGGGAAATGCGAATTTCGGGAAAGGTAAGTCGGGGAATAATTTGCGGCTCGGCTTGGCTCCGATCCAAGATGGCGGCCCGACTGGGTCGGCTATCCCAGCATGCACAGCGATTGCAAGCTGACGTCATAGCCCATACGACGATACGTGGTAGGTGGTAGCAAACCCTTGCCTCGAGTCCAGTCTGGTTATCTTATCTTAACTGTGTAGTACTGTACTCTGAAGCAATAGACTCTAGCTGACTGCTATTCGATATACTTGAAATGAAACAACGAAACTGTCAACTGTGAAAATGAAACAAAATTTTATTGTCAAAATCGACGAAAGAAAATCAATATTCAAAAGTGCCTGATACTATCGTAATCACGGTAATTACAGGTTATTACAACTAATTACAAGTCACTATGTACAACTTTACAATGGAAAAAATGTTTGTCAATATCGGTAAAAGGAAATCAGTTTTTACAAGTCCCTTGTTGACAACTTATTTGCACATTTACATATTACAATTTACATATGACAAGACTGCCCTACTATCGTCATACAAGTTTGAAATACACATTACATTATACATAGATAGATTGCAACAAATCGGTCATTTACAAGTCGGTATGTACAACTTTACAATGGAAAAAATGGTTGTCAAAATCGGCAAAAGGAAATCAATATTTACATTATATTACATATACATATGACAAGACTGCCCTACTATCGTCATGCAAGTTTGAAATACACATTACATTATACATAGATAGATTGCAACAAATCGGTCATTTACAAGTCGGTATGTACAACTTTACAATGGAAAAAATGGTTGTCAAAATCGGCAAAAGGAAATCAATATTTACATTATATTACATATACATATGACAAGACTGCCCTACTATCGTCATGCAAGTTTGAAATACACATTACACTATACATAGATAGATTGCGACAAATCGGTAATTTACAACTCAGTATGTACAACTTTACAATAGAAAGATGTTTGTCAAAATCGGCAAAAGGAAATCAATATTTACAAGCTGAAAATTGTCCTGTGAAACTTTGTTACCCTACGAAATGGCGTGCCGGCTCAGGGCAGTAGTGGCTGCACGCTGAGAGCAGTTCGCGGGCAGTCTTCTGTCCGGTCTCGTACTGGGTCCACAGCTTGAAGATCTTTTCTTGTGCTGCCCTGCTGCTATCCTTTCAGCGTAATTTGTGGACACAAGTTGTACACAAGAAGGTGAAGAGTTTATCTCTCCCATATTTACAGTAGTTCTATATTAAACTCAGAACTATGAAACTAACGTCTTATTTTTGGCATGTAAGCGGTGTTGTGTTTGCCACGGTTCTAGTCATGAAAATTCCCCGCTTTATTTATTGTTGTAAACCTATTGCTGTTACAAATTGCATAGCCTTCCTTGTAGGGTTGGCGGAAACGGCTGCCCGGTCGGTCGGCGGAAACGGCTGCCCGGTCCGGTCCGGAGGTTGGTTTTGGGGGTTTCGAGTATACCAAATGTAAACAAGTGGCTTGTTATCGCAGCAGTAATTTAAGTGCATTTCTCGTGTAGGCTGACCCTACAATTTACAGTAGCACTAATATCGTAAACATTACCATAATTTCGGAAATTCGAAAACACAAACACGGCGAAATTTCGAACTTTGTACACGTTTTCGGTGAACACCAGATTTCGGTGCTACCAGCTCATTAACGCTAATAAGGTCGATAATGAGCCGCGCCGTGTCCTCACCGTAAGAACTGATTTGCGCCTTGATCTTTTTTTCTTTTCAAAAATGTAATCCCCAACACTAGTTTTATATTTATATACTCTGGAATGGGAAACTATAGGTTGGATTGATTTGATTCATCAGAAGTTTTCGGCATTCCATGCAGCGCACATTAACGTTAGGTCGTTGACCCCAAATACGCAGTGCGTGTGGCCACATGGATATGTGTGAGGCGCTTCTAATAGGGGACAGTTGATTACTGTAGTAAACTTAATTATTACTTGTTCTTCGGAATAGCTTTAGACAAATAAGATGTGGCTATTGATCAGAGTATGAGTCATTCGTGTTGAAGATTAATTGCTAACTAAGAATTTTTCTCGAGCCGACCGTGGCCATGTTGTTTATCGCGGTGTTATTTGGGCTCTAGCCGCTCTGCCGATCTGAGACTGGATGGGATTATGCTGACTTTCAGTGCTTTGACCACGAACACATTTATCAAATCCTTGGTTAAATCTTTATTATCTTTATTATCTTATCATTTCCGACATGTGAGAAGATAGTATCGGGATCAATCAAAGAATTGCTGTGGAGGAAATCTTCAGACACTGGTGAAATCACCATTTTTATCTTTCAAGAATTCAATGTGCGATGACAAGTTTGCTTACGAGGAGGAAAGACTACGGCGGAGCCGTTTTCGTGTGAAGTAACAAAATTATGTGAAAACATTGTACATAATTAATATATAATTGACTACATTAGTTTAAACCAGAACCTGACACAAAAAAATTGAATCCATGCGTTTGTAAATGTACATTTTAGTATTGATTTAACTAAATTTGAATTCTTTTACAGTTCTTAGAGATAGTTTCTCCTCGGACATGTCAGACAGCTCTGTGCGGTAGTGCTGTCAAAATTGATTGATTTTGTCGCTGGCGCCCGTGGCACATATGGTATACTAGATCAAAGGACCGCCACCCTGTACAACCTTGACGTAGCAAACATCTGACGTTCTGTACTGGGGGACGTTCGAATAGTAGCAGCTGGGAATGGGACAATCTTACCAAGAAATGTCAAATTAATTTTTTTTCAAAAGATGAGTAATTTGGCCAGCTTCCTTTGAACATCTAGCAACATTACATCTAACAACCGTTATGGAATATTTAAGTAGGCATTTTGTTTACTTCACTTACACTACTGTATGCAATACTGGAAACCCCCAAAACCAACCTCAGGACCGAACCGGGCAGCGGTTTCCGCCGACCGACCGGGCAGCCGTTTCCGCCAACCCTTCCTTGTATTTGTAAAGACCAATACGAGTACTACTCAGGTAATGTATCTTGACCCGACTTTGCATTGAATCTTTCATATTTATATTCAGTCAGAAATACACAACAAGACTATTGTACCATTTGTGTTCCCCACCGACCTTTGTCCTGTATACTATTACGTACATACGGTATTCACTATTACAGTACTACGTACGTGGTGGGAAGGAGGACAATGAACCCTTGCGTCATGCAATGCATGACGGTCTAGCATCAGTTGTCGGCATCAGAAAATATTCGTGTGTTTTGTAGGAAATGTACGAAAACATTATATTTTCTCCGTTTAAACTGGCGCATGGGTAGTGTTTAGTAAGAAAAAATGGTAAGGAAAGATATAAGCCTGAATTTTTTTCCTTGAAGGGGTATTGGATATCGTTTTATAGGCATTTTGTCGGCGCCGAACGGACCCGAAGCCTACGAAAGTGCGTGCCCGCCGGTCTATTAAACAACAATAGGTCTTTACTGCGCGCGCTGTATATCAACGATACTAAAGGCATCTAATCGTGATTTATTGTACACATCACAGCATATATGAGAAATGATCAAGTTACTACATAACAGATATATTATGTGTAATCTCTCCTTGGTTCAGATGACCGTTCAAGCCGACATGCAGCGTGGCCCGTCAGCGACTCCAGCGCTTAGCGGCGTTCAATATCTGCCGAAAAACAAGAAAAAGAAAGTGAATTTTGAGTCCCGGCTTTTTGTTACCACGAAAAGTAATACATTTGTAGTAAGAAGTACTATAACGGCCTGATATTAATCTGTAACGAAATGACTTCGTGATGTAACGAAATGACTTCGTGATGTAACGAAATGACTAATCATAGTGTAACGAAATGACTTCATGATGTAACGAAATGACTTGTAACGAAAAGACCATGTAACGAAACGACCTGTATTCAGTAAAATTGCATGTTTCAAAACTGTTATTAGATTTAGAGTTTAATCAACATTGAACATTTGTGAGACATGTCCAGGTAACTCCAACTCAGTCTGTTATTTAAAAAAAAACAGGCCTCTTAGCCATTAGCAGTCTATCCCAGCTAGCTACATGTAGTTGTTAGTGACTGACTTTGTGTTGTATACAGCCCACAGGGTCTGGGACCCCATGGCCCTGCTGTGTGAGTACATGTAGTACTAACTTCTTCATGTGTACTCCCAACATGACATGATCATTATTCCAACTCTACAGAGTAGCAAATCTGGAAGAGCTTGAGCACTGAGTCATGTAACCCTCTGACCTATCCCAGATACGCTTCATCCCAGAAGCGCTTCTGGGATAGAAGCACATGTAGGATGCAACACCCTCCTCATGATGACTTCTCCTTTGACCAATGCAGGGCAACGGACCATAAAGGATCATTGGAGTGCAATCATATACAAGTTTGTGTAGAAAGAAAGAATGGTAGAAATTAAATGGAATGTTACAGAACAGCAGAAGAAAAAGGCACACAAGCAGTAGAGCTACAAATTTTGCAGTAGTCTTCACCCAACCACCCTCGACCAAAATCTTGTGCTATATGCTGAGCTCCGATAATACTTGTTCTCTTCATGGTGTCGAACTGTTTTCCTTCCATGGTGTGACTAAGTGTGCACAATAGCTTGAAGGTGCTCAGGCCTTGCCAGTTTTGGTACAGAATCATCTCCCTCCTCCCCCTGTAATTGAATAATACCTCCCTTCTTCAGCACCCAAGTCCATCACAATTCCCTGAGCTCTAGAGAATAGGACAAAGTTAGCCTGATATAAATATACCTCCAACTTTGTGTCCCCTTCTGTTATAGATAGATGTCCTGAAAAATAAAGGCCTACTTCCTTCCTTTAAACAAGGACATCTATGTAGAGACTTAATGGCCATATTGTAGTCAACTCTACATAAGATACCTACAATTATTAGAAATAGCTTTTTACGTTTTTCCAAACGTCAGTAATGCATGAGAAGCTATTTGAGGAAAAATGACTCTATGTAACTAAATATGAACTTTCATCACATGAAAATATGTTGTGTGACCGTAATGTTGAAGTTAGAATTGCACCCTTGTTCCTCCAGTGTTATAGAGGCCCACGACACCTCCATCTGTGCCTGTGCATTCACTCCGGACGGCAACTTCCTGCTGTCGGGATCCATGGAGGGCAACATGAAGCTGTGGGATGGTCGCTATGGCAACAACAAGTGCCTATACTACCTGGCAGAAGGTCATGACCTTGGGGTCACCTGCTGTGTCTTTTCACCCACCTTTGGGTCAGCCAACCCAGGTGGGCTGGTCATATGTTTATTATTTTAGTTTGTGTGAAAAATTTAGCAGTCATCTTTCACATGATTGAATCTGTGATTGGATTTAGCTTGCAGCTGTGTACATGTCATTAAAAAATCTGGTCACTTTGTTTTGGGCAAGTTTTTTCTTTGTGTGCAGCCATTGACCCCAGTTTGGCTAATCATATGTTAGTAGAGCTTTAATAGCTTACAAATGTTTGCAGTTAATCTTAAAACATTATTAATTCCATTTCTTTAGATCCACTTTGCAGCTATTTCATTCAGAATAGGCAGCCTTGCCACTTCTTCAGAGCATGTTTTTTAAACATGTTTGAACCAATTTCTGCAGACAATCCCGTACCAGAAACCCAGCCCAGGATGCAGTACTTCATGCTGGCATCCTGTGGTGCAGACATGCTGGTGAAGTTATGGGATGTGCATGTCAGTCCTGGTAGGTAGAGTCATAGTCAATGTTTTTCTTTCAAGGAAATAAAATCATAGAATGTAACATCTGTTTCTCTCTTTTAGTACCAGACAATTTGTACAATTTATATGTGGTCTTAAGGAAGCTATGACATCATAATTTCATCCAATTCTTCTGATTCTGTCTGCCCAGGTTATGACATGAGGTTAAGGGTCAATCTCCAAGGTCATTCAGCGACAGTGAATGCCTGTGCCTTCAGCCCAGATGGCAAGAGACTGGCATCAGGGTAACTACCATCTCCAACAAGTCACTCATACCATCGTATTATAAGAAAATCCACTAGTGGTATTCCCATGGGTACACCACTAATCTTCCTGGACTTCTTAATTGGCAATTCATGCAAGCAACAATAACATACATACAGTGCAATCATAAAATATTTAGTATATACTATTACCGTAATGTTAGAATCAGTGATCAGAAACAAAATTCTAATTCAATCATCTTTCTCTTCACCCTTTAGATCAGTGGACCGAGCAGCAATAGTATGGAACCCTGTAAGTTTAACATCTTCCTGTGTCATGTACCAGACTAAGTGTTAACTAGACTAAGTGTCAAACCTGTACAAATGATGAATGTTGAATAGTTATATTATTTCTAGAAATTTCATTCCCAGATTGCTGTTTGAAATGCTGTTTCTATTTATCTGGCTTGTTGTGAAATTGCAAAACTTAATGTGAAGTTTTATTACAGAAATTTCCTGTCGTACATCATGTTTTAAATCTGTTTGATGTTTTGGGATATAGAAACAGTGAGATTGGAGGCAGTAGTCTTCTGTTATCTATGTCATTTCTCTTAACATAACTACTGCTTTTGTTCTTCAGTTAACTGGAGAGAAGCTGTACATGTTGACTGGTCACCCAAGGTAAGCTTCCTACCACTGTCATATGAGTATTCAATATTCATAGTATTTACATTGTACTTGTAAAGGTTGTGAGAACTTTTCCATTTTTACCCATAACACAGTAGATCAATGGATCGACAGAATTACAAGTGGGAGACCACCCAGACATATTCATACCATCCTGACTGCTATCTCATAATATCGGTAAAATGAGCAATTCTGTCAGATCACAGTCTCAATGGTGACATATTCAGCTATACCTCACTGAAAAACAAATGGGTTTTCCCATGAATAAGTTACTGGGAAAGTCTGTACTTTGATATTTTTCAGGGGGTGAATATACAGATGTTATGAGATGCAATTTTTCTCCAAGACTTAGTCGTTTTCATCTGACTGTACCATCCGATTACCATCAGGGATCCTTACATTTACTGCATCCAGACAATTTTTTTCAGGGCAGTGCATGTAGTAATCAAATGGTACCCAGGCTAGTTTTCATCTTAGTTTGGTGCTAAATTTTGGATTTGAAATGCAGAAGAAATAAATTAACGTTTCCTTCCATAAGAGCTTGTTGTTTTTCCCGTGTTACAGATGTGTGACAACAGTTGCCTTCTCCCTGGATGGGATGTACCTGGCTACAGGCTGTATGGACAGAACTGTCAGGATATGGAGGCTGGTGGACGGGCCAGCTGTTATCCCCGTACAAGGTACCGTAGACTCATGTATTATAGGATAAATTGGGAAAGGAGGTTCGCACTTGAAACAATACTGTAGTACACCTAGTAACTGTTGTAACTTTGTGTTGTCATGAATTTATAGTGGCCAGGAAAATAAAACCAATAAGCATTCTAAGATTTACAGTAATCATGGTTGTCAGCTAATTGGTTCCTTGCCAGTTCATACTTAGTCAACTGACTTTGTGTACCCTCTAACGAGACAGTGTACACACATTTTATCTATGTCAGTTGCTTGACAGAGGAGGACACAATGAAAGCTATACTACTAGTATAAATATTGAATGACATATGTTCCAGACATTTCATATGACTGGCATGTTTTCAGAAGGAGCCAGCAAGACTGAAAGCCAAACAGAAATGCTAGTGGATGTACAAGATGCTGCAACTCCAATCAAGGCACAGCAGACAACAGAAGCAGCCCAACCAAAGAGAAAGCCACTCTCTGATTGGTCTGTGGAGGAAGTCTGCAGTTGGCTGAGAGAAAAGGGTTTGGAACATCACGTCGAGACGTTCAGAGAAAATGAGATTGATGGAAATGAACTAAAACAGCTGACCAACGAGACACTGTCAAAAGATCTTGGAATAGGTGGGAGGTTTTGTTTATATTTTTGAAACTGCACAATTATACACATTACCTATGTGATATTCACAACAATCATTGCCTAATAGATGTTTGTCAGCACTTGTTTTGTAGGCTATCAATGAAAATGATTATAGATATTGCAACTATATCAATTACAACTGTAAATATTACCCTTAATTATGCTGTATAATATGCTGTACAAAGCACCAGGAAAAAGATGTCAATACCCACCTCTGCACAAGGATCACCTGACCAAAGTGACCACTTTTTGATGGTCCCTTATGTAATCTTTCCTAGTGACCCAACAAGCATGCATTAACAATGCTGTCAAATGTGACTACCTGCTGTCAAATGTGACTCTGAGTGGTCTTCTTGGGCAGCTTTGACTGAATGTAATGTCCTTGAATACACACACTGTTTACTAAAGTGTAACACCACTTTCCCCCCATGACAGCTGCACTAGGACAGAGGAACAAGATCCTGAGAGGAATCAAGGCTCTGCAGGAGTCCGAGAGCTCCTCCACTTCAGGGCAGGCGCAGGCAAACCTCGCTGCATTAGCCTCAGCACTGCCCCCTCAACTCATGCAGAACCTGCCGGCCCTCGTCAGCACCTTTGCCCCCTCCCTGATGGCCAACATGGCACAATCTGCTGGGCCAACTGTCACCGCTTCAAAAGGAGCCACGCCACAAGGTTGGTACACCAATAGTTAATTCAATGTGTTTGTTTTGTACAGTATTTAGCTCTGGCTTACTTATTATCTCCATGATAAATGGAGGTGTTGTTTTTATCATGTTTGTGTGTTTGTTTACAGATATTTTCATCGTAACTTAAGAGCCTCTGGATGGTGTGTGATGATATTTGGTATGTGGGCAGGTCTTAGGAAGATGAATTTCAAGATTAATTTTGGGCCCTCTGGTGGCCATCCTTGGTACTGCAAAAGGACTTCCTTTTTTCCTGGACATTCTATGGTATTGATTTTTTTGTGGCAGACAGCTTTTCATATAAGGAAGAAGTTGGTAAGGCTTGTGCCCCCTATCAGCTTCCTATGAAACTGCAGGGGCAGTTTTGTTTAAATCTTTCTAGGAGGATATGAGTCAGTGAGAAAATAGGCGTAAAGCACCTTTCTCAAGGGCACACATTCAAACACAAAACCCTCTAATAACACCTTAACTGTACCACTTGTATCTTACAGCATCATCCGACGACAAGGTCCCAGACGAGTACCTGTGTCCGATCTCGCGAGAGATTATGGTGGACCCTGTCATCGCCTCCGACGGCTACACGTACGAGCGCAAGTCGATCGAGTCATGGCTGCAGAAGGGGAAGATGACGAGTCCGATGACCAACGCCCTCCTGCCCAACATGAACCTTACTCCTAACAGAATGCTGAAGATGCTGATACAGAGGCACTTTGGTAGTCAGTGACAGCATCGACCAGGATTATCTAGAATAGATAATATAGATATGATACATGTATGGAGGATAGATTTTGTTTCTGAATCAGTACAACAAAGGTAAAACCTGATCAATGTTTGAATGATCATTTGATAAGGTTTTCAACACAAATGACCCTCTACTTGTGCAGGTGATTTTTTGGACTTGAATGTACTGTACTATGTTCTCCCTCCTTCAATTCTTGGACAGTATTGTGAATTTGTGATATAACAAATGTTAGGAGTTAAATTCTGTTGGTCACTGATTCAGATATAGATATATTTATAATCATCCATTTTTATACAATCAGAAAATCTTACATCAAGTCCTTTGTAAATATTGGTATATTTGTACATTGTGAGAAGCCTTGAACATAAGCTGAAACATGCAGAATCTGCATTGATATCCCTTTGACTTTCTTGTTCCTTGCAAGATACAAAATGTACATTAAAGAAGGTTACCAACAACTTTTTACTTTGTCAATGATCTGGCACATACACTGTTGTTTTTCATGAGATTTTTGTTTTTCCATTGTGTATGTATAACATTGGTCTGAACTGTTCACACAAGAGTAATGCCAGCAAGGTCAGGTGAGATGTTGCTAAGAACGTGTGTGCTCTGGTTTTTTACCTATGGAATACCATGAAATACTTTACCTGGGACTGTGAACAATATCATAGGCATGGTGTTTGGTAAATGATCATTGTGATTCAACATCAAGTTGTGAATTCTCTGGAGATGTGCCCCTGATGGAGACAGTGTGGTCAAACTTGTATGTGACCACCTCTGCATAAGGACCACCTGGGCAATTAAACATTTTATTGTGGTCAATTATTTTTCTTAATGACTCAAACTTGAAGAATCTTGTGTACTGTGAACATTTACTTTCTTTAAGTCCCTTGAGTGGTCACGTTAGCCATGATGCCATTACTATATAATAGCATTCATCACATTCCAACTATAATGCTCCAAAAGGTTTTATTTCAAAAACAGATTTAATGCTCCAAAACAATGTAGCAAAGTCAACACTTTGTTACAGTGCTTTAATTTCAATTTGTCTGATCAGAGTTTTCCTTTCTGATATCCTGATACTTGTACATGTGAGTTTTCAAGGGCAGTTTTGTTTAACTTAAATACTCTGTACCACTGTCATAGTGTCCATTGTAATTTTGAAAGTAAACAAGTATACATTGGTGCAGATACAAACATGTTATTTGATATTTCATAATTTGTAAATATGGCTACATACAACTCAGATTTGTATCTGGGGAACATCTTTTCATTGTAAGCTAGATCTAAAGAACATTCAGATTTTTTTTGAACATTTCAATCATTATGTCAAAACATAAGACCTGTATGTATGTTATACTATAAACAATGATTATATGAGACTTTGTTGAGCTTATAACAAAGTGTTGGGTTTCTCTTCTATTGATAGCTTTTATTAATGTAGTCTTTTCATTTATAAAATCTGTTATTGTCTTTCTATGACAATAGATAATATATTGAATATCTCAATGATCATCAGAGTCTCCCTGGTCATGTTTTCTTGATGGAAAATTTTGTTCAATTTCGTAATTAACATTTCAGTGAATCAGTAAATAGGACCTTATACAAGATTTAAGTGAATTAGTGAATAATTTTTTACAACCCCCCCCCCCCCACACACACACACGCACACACTAATTTACATTTATACACAAATATGTATATCCTTACATTTAACGTTATAAATACATGTAACAAGCAGTTATATACTTACATTTATAATATATACATGTATAATTTGTCTTAGATCGTGAACCAACAAAGCTCAGCAAAAAATCATGTGAAAGACTGGTGGACAGAACGCTACAACATCCCTTCAAATTAGTATTGACCTTGATTTAACTAAACATTTAGACCGTGACCGCACCTTGGATGCTACACACAAAGTTTGTCTCTACCAGACTAAAACGTTGCGGCAAAAATAGTAGATATTGGCCAGATAGACTGAAAAGTATGAAAGAGGCATATATCCGTCTATCTGACCAATTCTACTAACTTTTTCCCAGCAACTTATGGAGTCTGACTAGCATATTGTTGCTGTGACATGTTACGTAATAAGTATGGTAAGTTACCCCAGTGAACCCGCAGCAGCTACTTCCGGTGCAAAGAGTCCAAGGTCCACAGCGCAACTCTGTAACGTTACCGTGTTTATTACTGACATTGTGTAAGCTGCATCAGGTCGCACATTGAAGAATGGTGCTTCGCGTGGCCGTGATCGGCGCGGGTGCAAACGGCCTGTGCGCGGCACGCTACCTGTCGACGGACCCTGGTCTCTACCTGCCGACGGTGTACGAGCAGACAGCGGCGGTGGGCGGGACCTGGGTGTACACGGACCGGACTGGGACGGACGAGCACGGCCTTCCTGTACACTCCAGCATGTACACAAACTTAAGGTAGGGAAACCTGACTGATTTACACACAGACTTGGAAGATACTTTACTGTGGCTGTTTTGTACCTCACATGGCTTAAAGTCTCAAAGTCAAAGTTAATGCATGGGGCTTAATTAACAAAGTTCTACTGTGTGTATAACATTTATACCTTAATAGTAAGGCCTTAGTAACACTCTCGCTGTTCATGTTTTTCATTATCTGAATCTTGTGGAACATTTGCTATCATCATCATTCTTTTTTTCTCGAAGCAAAGTTCATATTTTTATGTGCATGGTGTTCTGTATGTGTGTAATTGGAGCAGGGTTCTTTGGTAGGTGATGCCCGTAGGCTATTAGACGTTACCTCACAGCAAGCTGTACTTTCGTCGACCGGTTGGTCTTCTTCCTTTATTGAACATCACTTAATATGTGCTTTTGTGTGGAAAAAAAAACAGTTTGTTTTGTCATTTCTTTCCCACAAAAGGACAAATATTCCCAAGGAATCGATGGCCTTTTCGGACTTTCCGTTCGACAGCAGCCTGCAGTCTTACCTCTCCCGCCAGGAGGTGCTGCAGTACCTGGAGGGCTATGCCGCGCACTTCGGACTGAACAAGTATATTCAGGTATCCTTATCGCAATCGGTAGGGGGTGAGAAAAGGAATTATAGGTCAAATATACAAAGTTTTCAATGCATTTAGATATGGCAAACGAATATTCAAATTATAGGAAAGCGCATTAATTTGGTCGATAGCTAAACTTACCCTAAGTACCAACGTCTCCCGGGGGAAGTTTACGACGAGAAAGATTGTAAGGGGTCTAGCACATATATACAGGTTTTCTTTCTCTAATGAACGGTGTTGACCCCTAGTTCCTGACCAGAGTAGAAGCAGTGACACCTGTCCACGTCCATGGTGTGTTAAAATGGCACGTCACGATCTCTGACGTCTCTGCTGCAGACAAACAGAGCACCGAGCAGTTCGATGCGGTCATGGTTTGTACTGGGTACGTCTGGACCACTAGGGACATAAAAGGAGTGCGGGAGAGATGAATAGAGTTGGGGGAAGAAAGAGAGGGAGAGAGAGGGGGGAAAGGAAGACAAAGAGAGAAAAGACATATGAAAATATTACTGAATTGATATGTATACTGAGAGACCACTTGAAAAGACAGAAAAGACTGAAAGAGGAGGGAGAGGGAGGGAAAGATGGAGAAGAAAGGAATTTAATGCACAGTCCATATCTGCAAAAATCGCCTCTTCTATCAACCTAAATTCAGTCCCTATATGTAGAAATCCTCTTGGAACAGTATATTAGTATATATATATATATATATATATATATATATATATATATATATATATACAGAGATAGTTTGGCAGCGTCGCGCCAACGCTAACGTTAATAAGTTTACTCTGTACTTGCAGCTATAATCATAATAGTAGACGGGCCAACATCTCTTTTTCATCCATCCCTTTCTACAGGCGGTATTCCGTCCCGTATGTTCCAGCCATCCCCGGTACAGACCGGTTCCAGGGCAGGACCCTACACAGCCATGACTACCGGGTCCCGGAGCCGTTCCGCGGGAGAAACGTCGTCATCATCGGAGCCTCGGCCTCGGGCATCGACCTGTGTGTGCAGATAGCTGCGGTGGCCGAGCGTGTCGTCATCAGTCACTCCAACCCACCCTTCATGAGGCCTCGCAGGCTCCCTCCCAATGTCAGCCAGGTGAAAAGAGTAGAGAGTATCATAGGTCCAAACACTGTCAGGTTTATGGACGGACAAGAGTTTCAGGCTGACGATATCATCTATTGTACGGGCTACTGTCTCAGCTTCCCCTTTCTCACTCCCGAATGTGGCATCACGGTGCACAGGGGCAGAGCGTTTCCCTTATACAAACATGTCATCAACACAACCTATCCTACTATGTCGTTTATAGGAATCGTACATCTATCCCTAACCTTCCCTCTGTTTGAAGTCCAGGTTAGGTTTGCTTTAGGGGTGTTGAGCGGTAGACTGAGTCTCCCCTCTAAAGCAGACATGGATCAAGAAGTTGATGACGACTTTAAAAACCGCCTAGAAGCGGGTTTGCCGCCACACCACGCTCACACTATAGAACCACTGTATCGCGACTATGTCAATGAGTTAGCAATAGCGGCTAAATGCGAGCCTATCCCACAGACCTGCCAGCTGACGGCTGCACACTCAATTCTTCAGATGTTTGTTGATCCGGTCGGGTTTAGAAATGCGACATACAAAATAGCAGGTCCGGAATCATTTGAGAGGGTCCCTCTTCAAAGTAAGAAACGACACAAGCCTAAGTCTGCTCTGTAATGTCACTGTTAATTGAATATTTCACACTGTACTACATAATGGCACATGTATATATGTACCAGACTGATATTTTGATAACAATTGAACCGCCCTAATTGTACACCCACGAAAGACATGCATGTAATATGTACGCAATATTGATAAAATGCATATCTACATGAGATATAACAAACCCATAACTATTCTATCTAGACTAGACTAGCAGATACATTCTACATTGAATACGATTATGTAATGTGTATGGCACACCCAATTCCAATGTTTTTGTGTACTTTTGTGTAAGGATTTTATACGAAATGTACGATCACGATAGGCACCTGTTAAATTGTTTCAGTTAAATAATCTTAATACTTTAATAATCTTAATAAAGATTTATAAAATGGTATGCGGTTCCGTCTACGGCAGTGATATGCTTTTTCCCTTCATTCCTTTCATCCATAATGTACAATATCATGGTATAGCTTCCAAGAAGAGCTGGTGTACCATTTATATGTAACGTTCTGTCGTCGATACATGCGCAAGTCCACACAGCTACACAGCGTGACGTCATCTACAGCGCGAAAACAATAAATACCGTCTGGATTCCTGAGGTGGTGGGCTGTTTGTACAGTCCCTATGACGCACGGGTAACACGTGCGACCTCTGCGTGTTTATCAACATTATAAACCCATAAAACTGTTTGCCTTACACTTACAAAGTGAAGGCATGCCCCGTTTGTGCGTTTAGAACATGACCACTACCCCTAAGCCAACCAGAGCCCTTCAATTACATAAACTGTGTTTATATCCACATAGTCCGCCCCGGGTGTTAAAAGAACCCCCCTATTTCCCCATTGTAGACCTCGTCCCATGTTCTAACTACTACTTAGCAATGAAATGCAAGAATGAAGAACTGAAATGTTAACTACATGTATCAGGACAGACGGGTTTAGACCTGACTTCCCCTCAACTTTTTAATGAGTCATACAAAGTTGCTTAGTTGGTAGAGTGTTGACAAGGGCACTTTTGATTTATGATATCGAGGTGAAATGTCAACCAGGGGACTATGTAACGGATAACACAGAATGTTTGAAACTTATGCTGACAGAAAATTCTAACTGTTGGAGTGTAGTTCAGGATATGTTTATGAGAGAGAAGTTTAATGATTTAACTGCTTGTATACAGTAAGAACAATGAGTGTTCACCAGAGACAAACATCCCGGCAGGTGAGAGGCAAACATACGTCACCATTTGTTTGTCCGCGCAATCTTAAGATTCCAATGGTGGGAAGGAAGACAATAATACAATACAAAGGTCAGTCGGAGGGACTGCGTCTACGCATGCTCCGTAAGGACAGGAAGTGGGCTGAAGTCGGGAACAGCAGAGGAAGCTTTATGATGGTTATCTTTATTGGCTGACTTCCTTACGTCGGCGGGGAGGTCTGACGTCTTGTGTATCCTTCTTCTTCATTCTACAAGCAAGGCGGACGCTAGTGACGCTAAGAATCTGTCAAGAAACCGATCAAAACAACAGGAAGTCTTGGGTATAAATGATGCAGCCGGCTAGTGAGAGGTATAGCTCCAACAGGAGAGACCACCAAGACACAAGAAGCACGGAGAGAAGACGTCCAACAAACTCAAGAAGTCACCGCTGCAACCATGATGTTCTTCAGGGAAATAGTTTTCTTTTGCATCGTCGGCTTTGCCATCTCCACCCCGATCTCCAAACGACAGGTGATGGTTTTAGACATTGAAAATGTTCTCGGTGATCTACTGTTAATTTGTGCCATACTAGTACCATACATACTGTGTTTTAGTATTTACCTCCAACACTATATGATAATCTGTTGTATAAAGTCGTCCAGTCATGCTTTGCGAAACTGTGGTTGCAAGTTTTTGATTGGCTTTTTGTAAAGTGTACCACTGGGAAGAAACATACCGAAAATACCCATATCGACAATTGTGACTATAGCATTCTCATTTTGTTTAAACCCCAAGGCTGAACAAAGTTCCGAAGCCTTCAGCTGTGAGGGCAGGTCCCCGGGGATGTACAGTGACCCTAAGAACTGCTCCATGTACTACGAGTGTGTGCTGGGCCACCCCGTGTACCATCGCGCATGCGCGCCTGGAGGACCCGTGTTCGACGAACAAGACCACATGTGTGACTGGCCCGAGAACGTGCCGCCGCCATGCGGGGTAAGAAAGTCATACAACCACCTGTTTGCCCATGTTTTACTTGATTTATGATTATTCCAGCACGCTATAAACATGTTCAAAATGAGAACCATTTACTAAAATGCTGTGTTTGTTTTATTCCCAGACACAGAGGATGGTTACCGAGGCTCCCGAGCCCTTCACCTGTGATGACAAGGCCCCGGGTCTGTACGCAGACCTGCTGAACTGCAGTATGTACTGGGAGTGTGTGGTCGGACATCCCGCCTACAACCGGCCCTGTGCGCCTGACGGACTCGTCTTCAACACCCTGCTGGGAGTCTGTGACTGGCCCTACAACGTCGTCGGTACGTGCGGGGTAAGTGTTCTCGACCGAATGAGAGTCATGCATGCCATACCTGGGTGATTTAAACGTCTCGAAACGTCTACATTGGCCCGTTCTAAGTTTCGAAGCTTTTTGGACAGTCTCTCTTTTAGACATTTGATTTGATTATTCCATCCTTTTTAATTGAGTCGTCCTTCAATTCTTCTCTCCGCAGACGAAGTCTTCACGTTCCCGCCGTGATGTCACTGAGGAGTCTGGGGACGAGAGCACAGACGAGACCATGAATGAAGGTACTGCATGACGTTATTATAAAGCTAGTTTTCAATCTTTTCTGCAAGCTGTGTCGGATTTCATAGTGGTCAGACTGATTTTCTGTTGCTGTTGAAAACGTACTCATCTTCAGGGCTACATGCCGAAAATAAAAACGTGTATTTCTGATAGCACGGAGAGGCTAGCAAGTGTTCTCAGTGTGACGACAGTAGCTAACTAAGGTCTTTTCTAACAGTTTTCAGCTGTGAGGACAGGTCCCCGGGGATGTACAGTGACCCTAAGAACTGCTCCATGTACTATGAGTGTGTGCTGGGCCACCCCGTGTACCACCGCGCATGCGCGCCCGGAGGACCCGTGTTCGACGAACAAGACCACATGTGTGACTGGCCCGAGAACGTGCCGCCGCCATGCGGGGTAAGAAAGTCATACAACCACCTGTTTGCCCATGTTTTACTTGATTTATGATTATTCCAGCACGCTATAAACATGTTCAAAATGACAACCATTTACTAAAATGCTGTGTTTGTTTTATTCCCAGACACAGAGGATGGTTACCGAGGCTCCCGAGCCCTTCACGTGTGATGACAAGGCCCCGGGTCTGTACGCAGACCTGCTGAACTGCAGTATGTACTGGGAGTGTGTGGTCGGACATCCCGCCTACAACCGGCCCTGTGCGCCTGACGGGCTCGTCTTCAACACCCTGCTGGGAGTCTGCGACTGGCCCTACAACGTCGTCGGCACGTGCGGGGTAAGTCACCAAGTTTCCTAACATTTTAAAAGACGCGGTATTTAGCCCGATTTGTTGCTACATTTTAGACATTTAAGCCATTTTAACAAGTAATAGAATCACTGAACAACACGAGGCATTAACAACTACTACTTTTTGCAGACGAAACATGAAACTCGTGACATGGACATGATGGATGATACCTTCCTAACAGACTCTGGGAATGAGACCGACGACATTGGCTCTGGGGACGAGACCACCGATGAGCCCATCGAA
Organism: Branchiostoma floridae; assembly: GCF_000003815.2. NCBI lineage: Eukaryota > Metazoa > Chordata > Leptocardii > Amphioxiformes > Branchiostomatidae > Branchiostoma > Branchiostoma floridae. The sequence continues at coordinate 12,518,549 of NC_049987.1, read as the reverse complement.
GGTAAGCTTACGAACATGATTCTGTTTCATGATTGTCTACAGTACTTAGCGTCCAAAATTTTAAATAATTTCAGTTTTAATCAATCTCCCGGGCTACTCTACCATTTTGTAATGTGTTCTTAGCTTACCGTACGGTACTGTTTGAGACACTTTAAAAAAAGTGACATATCTCAACATTGCCAATCTCTTCAAATCTTACTGACTCGTTGTCCTCACCAGTTTTCAGCTGTGACGGGAGAGCCGAGGGCCTGTATTCCGACCCTGCCGACTGCTCCATGTACTACCAGTGCGTGGTGGGCCACCCCCTGTACCACCGCCCATGCGCTCCGGGAGGAACCGTCTTCGACGAGGAGGACCAGATCTGCGACTGGCCCGAGAACGTGGCGCCACCATGCGGGGTGGGTTATCTTGCAATTGTGATATCCTGTAACAATATCCAGCAAAGTAAAACTGTTCTACAAAAATTGATTTTGTCCATAGCAGGCTTCAGGCCAGCAGCGCAAGCGAAACAGCACAAAAAGAAACTACCAGCAAAGGAACAAGGTATTTTTTTGAGCCCCAAAAGACAAAAAAGGGCCCGGATTGCCTGCTATGGAGGCTAGTATATATACATTATACATAAATGTTTCCCATCAGAATGTGACCAGTCCCAGTGTAGACGAAATTATGAGTACTAGTTGCAGGAGACACTCAGATACTTACTGAACAACTTATTCCCGCAGACGGAGATGACACGTCCACCCTTCACGTGTCTGGGAAAGGTCCCCGGCAGCTACACCGACCCTGACGACTGTGCTAAGTACTACCAGTGTGTAGCCGGCCATGCTGACCCCATCCACCGCGACTGTCCCGCCGGAGGACTCGTCTTCGACGCCGAGCTGATGATCTGCAACTGGCCCACGGCCGTCATGGCTCCGTGCGGGGTAGGTTTAGATTTGGATTTTTAGACTGCTTTTCTTCAAAAGTATGTCAGGATTACAGCAAATATCACAAAAATAGAAATACCTTACTTTGATCTCGGGATGATATTGAAGTTTGATAAATTTACCAACCGAAAGCAACATTTGCAAACACACCATGACTTTACTGTGGTACTTAAACTTCATGTGTTCAATATTATCAGAACCAGGCAAAAATTAGGCTGTTGATGTCTATCGTTATTGTAATCAGATAGCTCGATTCAGTAGTCTCAGCAACTTCAGGAAAATGTAATTTGCAATGGATATAACTTGCTATCTGAAAAATTCACTAAAATATGTACTTATTGTATGTATTTTTTTTTTTCAGTACAAAAGAGAGTAAGTACACATGTACCAGGGAGACACCAACAGCCAGGAAGCCCTAAGCCATATAGTTTCAGTGTGATAAGTGATCTGTAAGACCCTATCGTTTGTCCAGAGATTTTATCTGAGTATGCAAAAGCTCGTGTTTCATAGTCATAGTGTTATCATGGACTGCTGGTCAGTCTGGTTGTCTTAAAAGTCTACATTTTGTACTGCATATAACTTATTATAAGTTATGGTATACTGCTGAGACTTTGCTTCTTTTGTAAGCTTTTACACTATTTTGCAATAAAGAAAGTTTGAAACATATCATATTGTTTCCGTGGAAAATGACTTACATTTGCAAGTGTAAATGGGGTAAATATGTCAGTCATTTGTGGTTATAAAAAATATAAGATAGCTTCTCTCTCCCCTCCCCAAAACCTATGACATACAAGAAACCTACAATACTGGGGTAATCATTTTAACTTATGCTAGTTGAAACATAAAATACTTGTCAGAGAACAAGATGCAAGGAGATTAATAAATAGACTGACAAATTCAGTCAGTAACAATTTTTCTATGCAAAAAGATCAAGTTTTATTTGACTCTTTTGACAGTAGACCTCCACAAAACTCTGTAGATATACTGTATACAGCTTTCACATCTTTCCTGTATGTACAATGTTCACAGTTTCCTACTCAAGTCAAACTATACACTAGTCTTCACCTAACACGATTAGAAAGTGCTAAAATTTAGGATGGATGTTTTAGTCTGTTCAATGAAATGTTGATCAAAGGCAATGAAATGTTGATCAAAGGCAGGTATTTCCTCATGATAGTTGTATAATGTAAAAGTGGAAAGGACATCATATTCTAACATGACAGTATTTCTTCACTATTATTAAACATACTGCTAGCATAGAGACTGCACCAGTACACAATATGGACTTGTACAGACTCAAGTTATTACAGAAAGGATGAATCCTCTGTCCAACTGCAGTTTTATGTAAGAATGAGGCGTACTAAATTCACATTAATTATATGTTTGTTACAATGGCCATTTCTACACCAGAATCAGTCTGTCAACCCAGTTCACGTGAGATGGAAACAATTGGAGATTTCTTTAATCTGACCTAGTCCTTCCTCACCCATCTAAGTTTGTGCTTCTCAATATTATTACCTCATGAAGACTTACTTTACAATGCACTAGATATCCTTTACCATACTAACTGACCACAAGCTGATGAGTGTAAAGCTACAGGTGGTGATTTCTGTTTTCATGGCCCATGTTCCTCAAGTTTCTGACGGATGTAGTACTGTAAATGCATTTAGGTTTGCGGGGATTTAATTTCGCGGTAGCGGGAAAAGGCTTTTTCGTGGTGGATTTAAGTTCGCGGTAACACCATACACTGCAGTCTAATACCATAATAGAAAAATGTTTGCGGTGGTTTTAACCACCTCACCGCAAAAACCACTTAATTAATCCACCGCGAACATTTCTGCATTTACAGTATCCTGTTTGGTAACCATGTGCTACCGCCCGACAACCATCTGTTTGAGGTCCTTCAGGCTATGTTCCCTGGCGACCTGCAGGGCGTGGTCCAAGGCATGGATCTGCACCAGCAGCTTAGCCACCTGCTTAATGTTCTCCCTGTAAGGAAAGGGTAGGCACAGATGAGAGAGTTGTGGGGTAATCAAAATATGATACAACTAGACACATTAATGTTAGATGCAAATCAAAGCTTTGTGGCACTGGAATTAACCTACTCAATGTAAATACATAAAACCTTTCTTGTTTTGAATATGAGGTTCAACAACCAAACCTCAGGACAACCAACCAACCAATCAAACAATGAGAGACATAAAATAATGATTCTCCAGAAATTGGGACTTCAGGTCAAATAGCAAATTTATCACAGCCAGATAATATGATTACTGTTGGCCACTTCTTTTGTGGTCCAAGCATGTTATCTTTTTACTCAGTTATCAAATTTCCATGGCTTTAGCATGACACAGCAAATACTGTGGATTTCTGGCAAATAATGTTAAATTTTTAACAACACTCATGACATTTCTTGGTTTCTTAAAAACATAACATCTGTAAAAATGAGTAAAAATTAACATTTTACCCATAATGCAGTGCATATGGAAACTAAAAGCCACATTTTGCTGAATAGTGTATTGTATCTACCCCTCACCTTGCTTTTCTCCTGTCTATGTCGGGACAGCCGATGCTGTTCTTGTGTAGGGTGTTGGCCGAGTGGCTGAGGTAACGGGCTAGGTTCTGTAAGGGGGGCAGCGTCTCGTCACCCTCTATATCTGCAAACCACTGACGAGGGAAACTGGAAATAATCTGTGGAAGCAAGAGACACTTAAAATGAACACCATGACAAGTTATCTTTCGTAAATAGGACAGGGCCTTTCTTTTGGAAGATTTTAGGACCTCTTTCCGTTGCAACTACCATCTCTATGGAATTGCTTTTGTTCTCTACTTTCGTTCAAGTTTGAAAATGCTAAGATGAATCAATCATGAAGTATAGCGTTGAAGTGAAGGTAGATACTCCACCAAACAGATTCCTTTGTAGCAAAATGGACCATTGTTTTGAGTATCGCCCATTCACAAATAATTAGGTCCAGGTTCAGGTCCAAGCCTGGACCTAATCCTCTGGACCTAGACTGTACCTGTACCTGAATTTTCTGTACCAGTACCCATCCCTTATGCAGATTTTAACAACTAAACATCAGTACCACACACCTTCTGACTCTTCTCAATGCTGTCCTCGTTGACTTCCGAGTTCTGTAGAGCCAGCAGCATGTACCTGTTGAGCAGGCCGTCCACACACAGCTCCATCAGGGGCTCCCTCGCCAGGATACTGTGCCACTGCAGCATGTTACCTAGCAACTGGAGGGAGGGGGTGGGAGCACATTTAACATATACATTAAAGTTTGATCTCCTACATGTGTATCATTTGACCAGGGTTGTCTCTAGCTGAAATTTTTTTCTGTCCCACTCATTGTTTTGGCCAATGTTGTTGATTTTCTTTGTAAACTCATTTTAATCTTATGAAACCACATTTTCATCAAATTAAGTACTGAATTTCAGATTTTTGGGGACGGATTGGGTGATATTTTTCTCCGTCCCAACAAGCAAATTTCCGTCCCAGGACAGAGGAACGGGTCTTGGAGTCAACCCTGCAGTTGACTTCATTCTTAAAGTTTAAAATGTTATTACAATGAGCCTTATTACATTGATGTTCTCCATATTCCTGCTATAAACTACACAGTGACATGATCATTTGTCTTTGATAATTATCAAGATTTCCCAACTTTTCACCTTCATTGAATACCCTAACCTACCCAAACCAAACCAATTTCTAGTAGAGAGTGAGTCCTTACCTTCACACAGGTCCAGAATTGTCTCTGCAAAAAGTAGTATGCTCCCGAAGCCTTGTTCTCCAACACCCTGGAACAAAATGAGTGCAAATTAAAAACTGAAAGTACAAATTGCTTCCAGACATCAGTTTTACCAATCACCACATTCCAGTTTAATCAAGATGTACACTATTTTTCATAATAATCAATATTTCCATTTTGTATCCATAAGAAATTGTGACTGATTATCGTAACCCACCCTTTAGGATAGAGCGGCATGAAGATGTCATCATCCAGTGTTTTCCTCATCCTGCTCAGCACGGTCCTGAGTAGCGCCTGCGTGGCCTTGTTGTCCCCGGCAACCGTGGGGTAGTCGTCCACCAGTCTCTGTACCAGGGTTACCAACCTCTGGGTCTGACGGGTCGACATCGGGTCCCATACGTGTTCAGCAAGACCTGAGGGGAGAAAGCTGATCTGTGAACATCAGGAAAACTGGGATCCCTACATGAGCAATGGTGTCTGTAAAACATTACAGTCTACACATTCTTATCCAGAGCAGTTACAACAAGAAGTTGATTTGCTCCATCAAAATGCATGAAATACATGTATATAACATTTCCCAAAACCGGTCACCCAAACAAAATTCACACCAGGTTTGACAGATCTTTAGTTGGACAAATATTGATGTAACAGTGTGTTCATAATAAAACAAAACATATATCTGTTCGTCAGTAACTATCCTTCAACTCTCCCACAGATACCAAACTTATATTAACATCACATGTACCAACCATACAGCAGATTTCATCCTTCACCTGAAAAAAGCATAAGAAAACATTTGACATGTACAGCTGTCCCAGTCAGTCTCCAAACTCTGCTTCAGTCCCTATTACACTCTACCTACCAGTCAGTTTCTGCAGTACCACTTTTTCAACTATGCTAGGGAGGAGCTTGACATCGGGGTCATCCTTGGTGAGCTGGGTCGTCTCCCGGAAGCCGTAAAACAGCAAGGAGTCATACCAGGCCATATCTTCCAAGTCTTGTGCATTGGCCTGAGAGTAGGATAGAAAGAAAAATACATTGCCTTAGTCAAAAAGTACAATAAAATTTCTTTAAGATCTATAATACACAACACGTTCACAGCTTTTGCACATTATCAACAAGGCATTACACTGCACTTGCAACAGTGAAGTAGCTATTAGAACAAAAATTTAGATCATCTGAACACAAGGATACTACCTCAAGAGGGTTCCACGTGAGAAGCTCCAGCCTTACGAACGGTGTGAAGAGTTTGGGAAGACAGAGGGAGATGTAGGCTTCGTTGTATGGCTCTCCAAAGTCATACTTCCACCTCTCGAACTTGGTCTTGATGGCTCGGAAGGTGCAGAAGTCATCCACCACGTCCTCAAATACCTTCCCTCTCTCTGCCACAATGCGATCTGTGAAGACACAAGTTCCTCTACTGAGTATCTACAGCAGAACAACTTGTATTACAATAGAAGTATAAAAAAGTAAAATTGCAACATGATCTACATTTGAATTATCTTCTGCACTCTTGCATTAGATATGGAGTTACCAGAGAATATCAGCAATAAATTTGTATTTCATTGTCATATTGGAGGTCTGTGAGAAGCATGCCAGCAAAGTTCACCTTTTTCCGAGTTAAACCTGAGTATGTCTGTCTCTTGTTCCTCCTCATCACTGGACATTCCCTCATGATGGGGGACAGGGGGATCCACCGCCTGCCTGGCACGGCGCCGTCTCGACCTACAACAGACAGGAGAAAAAGATATGTCCCACATCTTCCAAATGTAGTCTGTAATTAGTGTGTATAGCAGTTTCATGGCTAATTCTTGTATCTAAAACCTAATTAGATTAGATATCTAACAAAATCAAGTCCTTCCCACTTGCACATCAGCAAGAATATCAGTATGTAGTACTGCACTGACAACACAAATATCTGCCTGGAGGCAGCTGTCCTTAACTACACATATACACAGAAGAACTCACCATTAGTCTTGAATGCTAAGACAAGCAGTCAGACCATCTATTTGCAATATCTAACACAAGACACCTCAGTTGATTGAGGAAATGTATAGTGTGCTTGGGCCAATGAAAGGACTGTGAAGCCAAGCCAAAAAGGCCCTTGACACACGTGGCACAAGCATACACCATATCGTATGTCCTGCATCAGTCTGCAATACCAAAATCTACCTCTGCTCTGGAGGCCATCTGTAGCCACCCCAATGCAATTTACCTCATGAAGTATTGTCCATTATTATTGGTACGTATGTAGTAGCATTGCTGGGCTACCATTGTAGTACATGCTACATGTACCATTTGTGTAACTCTCTCTGTCCATGGCCCACTGCACTGACTAACCAACCTTCTGGGATTAACACATCTGCAGAGACAATAACCATTGTATCCGACCTTCGCGCCTCCCTCTCAGCTATTCTTCTCTTCTTGACCTCTGCAAAGCCTGGAGAGTCTCTGCCCATCGTGTCCAGACTGCCTGCCGCCTTGTCTGAGGGAGAAAACATTTGGTTTTGGATCACAAATGTTGCCAATCTACAATCAATATATTTCCGTGCATATAAGACTATATCATCCCTACTGTGTTATGATTGTCCTTGACTCAATTATCAAAATCAATTCAAAGTTTTGGTTAAATACATTTTGGACAAAAGATTCAGTTACTGAGGAAAGGCAGCAGATGCCATCTGAAACATCCAACCATTTACAAAAAAGTATGTCATCCGTACTTCGTTTTCAAAAGGACCATGGACAAGAAACATAACTGCACAGAAATTTCCATGCTAAAAATACATGTACATCAATCAGACAATACACGGAATAGCATTTCATTCTACAAAGTAGGCAAATGTCACAAACTTTTCAGTTGATTTGGATCAGGAACTTTTGAACTTACTGGTTTTGTTCATCTGTTCCTCGCTCTCATCTTTGGTGTCATCCTGGCGACGCTGTACAAACCTCTCAGCCCGTTGCCGTAGCAACGTGTGCATGGCCGTCTCCAGTTGGTCGATTTTGGGGACCTGCAGGAACAGAGGGAAAGAGTTGGATCATCATATCTGTATGGGCAAAGAGTCAACTGTTTCAACTCAAGGCATTAGAATAGGACAAGGTCAACCCATATTAGGTAGATAAAAATGTAGATGCACAGCATATTCTGTATCTGTATCCATGTTGTATAGCTGATGTACCGTAACCTCCCTTTGGTATTACACATCGGTTTCAATGCAACAGAAATCTAACACATGCCAAACGAGGTTGGCTTTAAGTTTTGATGTAAGGGGCTGATACAGTCATCACCCTAAACCACATTTTCTGACTTTAACTTAAAAATGTATTGTGTTGAGAATGTCCTGGTTAAAAAACCTGTTTAAAGCCCTGCTTGACAAAGATAAAGATCCTTTTATGTCATTGAGGTACATTAAAAATTTTGTAGATCTATAAGGAATTGTCATTTTCTGTTACATGTAGCAACTGTCCAAGTCAACTCTGATTAACTAAAATGATAATCTGCTATCATTGAAAAGACAGTTGAGATGAGGTAAAGTGAATACATATAATGTGCTATCAGCTATCTGCATGCATGTCATCTGACAAGCTACGAAATAAGCTTGAGATAGTGCATCTTCTTCCAAGTATCTGTAAGAACATGACTGGACAAGTATCCAGGAAGTCAAGGTATTCAAAGATACCCTAATCTAAAACATTTCCATGGCCATGTCCCATAGTCGACACAATATCAAGACCAAAATCTGTGCAGAAATTTGAATCAAAGCCTTTAGATAGGAATAAGGCATGTCTAGTTACACTCTTAAAGGAAGACAGTACATGTACAATTTTAACTTCAACAGTCATCTTACTTTAGAATAAATGTATTGAAGAGGTTGACAGTTAAGTCAATGCACACAGCTGTCATCACTATCATTTAATGCAGATATGTCTAACCTATAAGTAATGACATACAATGTACATGTAAACACACATCTGCACACACGCACATACACACATTCGTAAACAACTGATGTGTTCACAAAGCAGCTGCCACTTCTCAAACCATATAAGCACAAGTCTAATGCGGACCGAGTCAATGGAAAGGAAGGGAGGCAGCTTCCCAATAGCCACACTATCAATAACAGCTACTGTACCTTGTACTTTGGGCAAGTACAGTACAATGTAAAAACTGTTTTCCTTAACGTAACAGTAAACATTGTCAAGAATCTAACTTTCCATACTGGTCCTGAGGGAGGTCAACAATGATTTAATTTACATCAATCTCACTTAAAGAGTAGAGGCTGAGCAATAATTGGGCTATCCCTTGAGTTTTTCCACTTTTCTTACAACAGTTTTGAGATTCAGGAACATCTTAGCACAACCCCCTGCCTACACCCCCGGCTATTATGGCTTGCTGCCTCCCTGTCAAGACGTACCTTCTCATTTAGACATTCTACCAAGTCTCTCACATACCCCCTCATCTCTTGGAAGAACGTGAACTGTCGCTCTACGTCGTCTGCCGACCCCTCGATGTCATCGACAACGTTCACGGAGGAGTCCATGTCATACGTGTGTTTATCGTGCTCGCGCTGGTGGGCGGAGTGTACCTGCTTCAAGGAATCCAACCTTGCAACACATACAATCAGGTTTATTACCAGCAGACAGAAATCATTTTCAAACAGTTTCATTTTGCTACATCACTGCTTACAATACATCACTGGCAGTTTATAACCATAAGGACAACATTTTTCCTGTGCTTGTTTATCAAAACTAAATGTAAAGAAAGAGATGAAAACAGATGAGATAAAGAGGACATTCAATGAGAAAGGAGTGATTCAGTGAGTGGAGACAAGATGAGAAAATCAGAAAAAAAAGAGGATGGAAGGGAGAAGGAATGTGATAGTCAGCAGGTCCTTCTGTTGTTAAAGTACAGGTTTTCACACTTGACTTCTTTACTTTTATTTGCACATACCTGTCCCTCAGTCGGTCCTTCACAGACTCCAGAGTAACTGTAGGCAGCTGACTGGGAGGTACCATTGGGCCTGAGGTGGGAGGCATGGAGGGGAGGTTGTACCCTCCACTGTAGGGCTGTACCACTGGCTGGGGGGTGCCCATGTACACAGAAGGCTGCTGGTACATGTATTGCTGCTGGTAGTAGTTATAGTCCTGTTGTGGTTGGGTGGTCTGGACCTGGAATATTCAAAATCTATTGTAAAACAAGACTCAAAGTCTACAGGAAGTAACATAACATAAATCACCAGTGAATGCACACAAAGATATTTGCTGCAGTAACTGTATGTTTGAAACTACAAATGCTATGAAATCATGATGGTTACTATATCAGAAGGATGCCAACAATGTCTTCAATCCACCTTAAAAATGACTACATTATTATTAGGCTAAAGCAATTGATGACATTTTTTCACTTGAATTGTAGTTTACAAATCAATGGTTCTAAAAGGTTGTTACCTTGTTCCATGGTGGCTTGCCTACAAAGGGCATTACCTTGTTCAGAGATAGCCCTGCTAAGGTGGTGGTTGCCATGGTTACCTGTGGGATGCTGACGCCCTTCCTGATCTGCTCCTGCTCCCATCTCTTGACTTCCTCATCCTGGTCACGTTCCCCCTCCTCACTGTCGCTTCCTGAAAAGAAAAAGAAAATGTTAAAAGAAATCGAAGACCTCATTTATTCCATGTAAGTTCCTTGTTTCATTGAAAGAGAGAATATAGAGATAAAGACAGGAAATGAGATCACAACCTTTTCTGCCACCTTGGAGCTAACTTGCTGTCAGTGTCCCGGACATGCCTAGCACAGACAAATCAAAAACAAAACCTCCCATTTCATGGTGATAATATTAATAAACACTCTTCACTTGAAGTTGATGTTGGATTCCATCTTCAACACCACCTTGTTAGAAGCCCAACACTCTAACTTGTTACTAATGACTATTGCAGTTTCATAATGGTTTTTAGAAGAGCACTTTTCATTCCTACCTTCTAACACCTCCATAATGTCTTCCCTACGAGACCGCGCTGGGTTGACTCCACGGAAGTCGATCCTCTCCTCCTCGCTATCACTTCTGTCGTTCTCGTCTTCCCGTACCAGACGGGACTTCTCTCCCTGGACACGCTGTGTGTCGTCCAGGGGAACGAAGTCCTCCCCTCCAGTCTCCCGCAGCATCTGCCGACGCTTCCTGGCAGCGTGGATGGTGGCAGCATCAGGGATGACACCTGTTCAAAAATAGTACAAAAAAATCTTTTTTAAACTAAACACAGTTTGCTACATTGTGCTTGGAAATTTGGGCAGATGGTCAGGAACAATGCATGCAACACTGGAAAAACATGTACATTGTACAAGTCTATTGATACCTTCTTAATCATCCTAATAGTAAGTCTCTTTAGATCCGCGGCGCCTAAAATCCGCGGTTTCGGTCAAATGACCAATCCGCGCTGTCTTCAAATTCGCGGTGGACGATGTGTGGGAAAAAGAGTTAGCGACCGAGTATTTAGCGCTAGCGCAAGTTTACGCGTAATAACACGTGGGTTGAACAATTTTTTTCGGCGAATTTACCGACAGCCGGCAAGGCAATATTAATCATTTTCGGTAGTATTTCACTTTTGCATGGTCAGGAAAATCTCGAAAATGTTGAGACATGTTTATATATAATAATTAGCGAGAAATCAAGGAGAAATTGGCAAGTTTGTGTTTAGTTCTGACGGCGGCACGGATTGGCAAGATGGCGCCTTGGAGGTCATGTAGGGTCATCGGGAAAGTCGATTATAGTATGGGGGAAAATGCTACCTGCAGTGCAATTGTGCTCTAATTTAACCATACAAAAATGCACAACTATTTATCACATATGTTGTATGATTAAAAATGACACATATGTAAGGAGTGTGTGATTTTTTACTTTATTCATTTGACAAGAAAATGTGTTTGTATTTTCTTTAAAAAAAGTGTTCGCCCATGCTGCTTGGGAAATCCCAAGCGAGTCACAACAAGCTTGTTGAAGCGTCGGTTTTCGGTTGTTTAAAAGAGCCTTTCTATGGAAGTGCAAACATCGATTCAGGAATAAAAAGGTCAAATACAGGTTGGTTGACAACTGGAGCACAGAGTGAACATTTTATAGAAACTGTAGGCATGATTTTTTGGTCTTTTTCTCGGCGTCTTGATTCCAAGCCAAGCTCGCCAAGAACAAAGGAAAATGGCGATCGAGGTTTCAGACAACTTTGTAGCTTTGCATTTTCGAATTCTGTAAATCGAACAGTGGTCATCGGCAGCTATATTTCAGTACGAACATGATTGAGTGTAAACCGAAGTTATGGAAGAAGACATTGGCGCTGGAATAGAACTTCAAAGTGATCCGATGTTACGAGAATGCTGCTCGTGGCCTCGTAAATTATTTTTTTTCGGCACGCGGTATGCGGCTGATTTTGTATTTTTCTTTACTGTTCTTTGTAAGAAGTAACTAAATAATGAAGCCAGGCATTACTTGTGTACATATGTATACTTTGAATAAAATTTTGATGTCGTTTACATGATCGCATGTGTGTTGTTTTTGCATCTGTGACTCCTTGCTTTTATCTTACTAGTATCTCGAGGTCGGCCGTGAATTGGGGGAGGGGGGCACATTTGCACCAAACACATCCGCGGAGAAGTAGATTCGCGGCACGAAGGTCTCCGCGAATACCGCGAATCTAAAAACACCCCGGAAATAAAGAGACTTACAGTATGACAAACGTCTTCTCTGCAACATTAGTGTGAATTGACATCACCTGCTCTGATGCTGGGCCTGAACTTCTCCCCCTTCTCTCCATCCTCTCCTTCCTTCTCCCCTTTCTCCTGCCCATTGTCCAGGCTGACAGGGGTGTTCTGAGCATCTCGCAAGGACTGCAGCTTCTCCGATGTGTACTCACCGAGGGACATCTGTGTGTTCACCTGGACGGCAATTTAATAACTTATGATAAGGAAAGGACTAACATACAATGTATAGTTAGATAAGGAAGGACCTTCACCTCTTAAAACTAGATTATCACAGAGCCATCAAGCCTTTGCATCTATGTCTCAGCACATCTTAACTTTGAGTGGCAGGGAACAACAGACAATAAACCAGATAGGGAATGAGTGAGTAAGTCTGCTTTGTTGTCATATCAAATCGCTTTCTGTACAGTGTATACTGTAAATGCGTTTAAGTTCGCGGGGATTTAATTTCGCGGTAGCAGGAAAAAGGACTTTTTGCGGTGGTTTTAAGTTCGCGGTATCACCATGCATTGTAGTATCTTAATGCCATGGATAAATGTTCGCTGTGGTTTTAAATTCGCGGTGAAGTGGCTACTGCGAAAACCGCGAACATTAAACTACTGCGAACATTTCTGCATTTACAGTAGTGTATGTGTTGAGTCTTTTCGTGGGAAAATTTGTGTGGTAACGTTATATATCCCAAAGATCTTTTTTTGCCTGAAGCAGACTTAGAACCTATAGATTCAGATGTATGCTTAAGGCTAGCAATGGTATTGGACACGTAACAACATTACATTTATATCTGGTATGGTAACAAAATTAAAAATTTAAAAAGCATAGTTTTTCCTTTGCACATAAGTGGACATGCATATGGATCTTGACAACACAATCAGTAATATGGAAAGGCCAACCTTCTTCTCTTTCTCTTCTTTCTCTTTCTTCATCTGTTCTTCCTTCCATTCCTTCTTCAGTTTGTTGGCAACCCGTTTGCTATGGCTGGACTTTTTGACACGGAACATCTCTGTTTCACATCCTACAAAAACCCACAGAATGTACAAAATTACTACGTAACAGGGACATACAAGGCCAGCAAAAATAAGTACCCTGTCATACAAATGTATCCCCTCATTCCGTCCATCAAGCTATCTTATTTCCCTGAACTAACAGTGAGTTTGGCTTGACCCGAAAAAAATTCTTGGCTGAAAGTGAGATGATCCTGTTTTTGTTGAGGTGACAAAAATTACTCGACTTCAATTTTTACTTTTTTATTTCAGTTCTAGTTTTCTACATTCGACAATCTTACCTTCTTCCTCATCGAAACTAAGCAAACTGGGCGCCTTTTTCCCAGGAGTTGTCGTTTTGTCTGCCTTTTTCCACTTGTCCTTTTTGCTCTGCAGCAGTACCACGCCATGCGCGCTGCCAGGCGAGCTCGCACCAGACCCGGGACCCTGGGTTTCCACCATCGGCAAGTCGCCAAGGCCCGGAATTTGCACATCTTTGTTTTCATCAGATTCTTCCGAGTCATTTCTTCTGCGAAGATTTCGCTGTTTTTTCCTAGGAAACATGGTTTTAAGTGCTATTATGGCTAAGAATTGATCCCCGGCCCCGATTGCTTTTCAGACATTTCTGCACAAAATCAAAATGGCGGGGTCATTAGTGAGGAATGATGGGTAATGATTTTCACTCGAAAATTTTCAATAAATCGTACAGATAATGCGAATGCATATAACGAGTTTCTTATATACTTAATGATATATAGTAGCACATCTTAGAATATCTTATTTTTACTGGTAAAATACTGGTAAAATACATTTTAGCAGTTGACCTTTGCCCTCTGGTTCCTGGTGGGAAAGCTGGAAGAAGAAGCTTGGCTTAGCTTGGGCGGGAGGAAAAGTTTTAACTTTAATCCATTATTTCGATAACCATCATTACTGCCCAGTTTTTACCAGCTCATTTATACCTTAATTATTATCTAGACAACAACGTGAGGTATTTTTTGACGATCTAGATTCTAGAGCAAAGAGAACTCGTTGATGTGGATGTCTTCTTGAGCATCTTCACAACAGATGTAGAGCATCGCATCCCACCCAACGCCAAGTGTGAAAATATGCAAATGTTGGGGTAAAACAACGGTCCACAAATAAGACATTGCCGATAGTTTTGTCCCCTGCACCACCGGCGAGATGAGCTCGGACTCTGATGATTCCCTGACGGAGGCGGGGCCGGACGAGGAGAAGCCCTTCGTTGAGCAGATAGACATCGCGGAGCTGGATATCGAGGAGGTGGGGATCCCAAACATGATTTGACCCATTTTCTAGATAATTTGTTAAAAATATCTCCAAGCAGATCCTACGGTAGCATAAGATGATATCAAAAGCTTGCAGAGGAGTGAAACCGTTCTAGAAGCTAGGAGTTTGTTTGGCAGCCAGTCCTCCTGATTTGAAATATTTAAACACAGGTCTGAGGAGGCATGATACATTTTAGAAACAGTCACCTGGCTCCTGGGATAATTTTCGAACCCGGGCCGCCAGCTCACAAACCCAACGTCGCTAACCACTAAGCCAAAAGGTGGTACCAATTGGCATGGTCAGTTGGTGGTGCTTGAACCCCATTGTTCAGCTTTAATAGGACAAAGTCCTGAAGAATGCGAAAATTCAATGTGTGCATTACCTCACCTGAACAATGATGGCAGATTATCATAATACATTTGTAACTAATACGATATCCTATTCATATTCAGGTGGTTGGAAGAGGTGCTTTTGGTATGGTGAGTAAAGCACGATGGCGTGGCATGACCGTGGCAGTCAAGCTCATCGAGAGTGAGTCTGAGAGAAGAGCCTTTGCTGTGGAGGTAAGCATCACCATGTCATCTCACTGCTGTTATAACTTTACACATTGCAATGAAGATCTGCTTTTGTACTTTACATGCATAATGTTATGAATAGACTTTACTAGACTTAATTAGAAAATCTGTACTGAAGAGCCAAATCATTTGTTATTTCTTTCTCTTCAGGTACGGCAGCTGTCCAGAGTGAGCCATCCAAACATTGTCAGACTTCATGGAGCTTGCATATCTGAAAGGGTAAGATTCATCACTCATAATTCTGATTTGACATTGGTGCTGCTGTTTCCTCTTAGTTTAGAATTTGGAGGGTCCTCTAAATCTTGACATATAATAGAAATGTGAATTATTTGTAAGAAATATGTTTGATGTATAGCACAATAGTTTGCATCTTCATGAAAAAATGATGATTGTATGTACTTTTTCCAGGTGTGGTGCTTAGTAATGGAGTATGCAGAAGGCGGATCCTTGTACAATGGTGAGCTCCTTTGTAACTCCTTGAATGTTCTTTGTCTTTGTAACATCTTTGTCCTTGAAGGTGACAAAAAAGACAAGAACATTTTAGCAGTATACAAGTCAGTATACAATCTTTTTCAAAAGATTCAAATATTTTCTACACTCGTTTTCAATATGAATTATGATGGGTATCTTGTTTTACATAATAGGATGTGCATTATGTCTAAAAATATGACTACTTAAGATATTCCACGAATCCACGGTCATGTATGCACCTTTTATTTTCCAGTGCTGCATGGTAGTGAGGTGACCCAGCCTATCTACACAGCAGCTAATGCCATGAGCTGGTGTCTACAGTGTGCCCAGGGTGTGGCCTACCTACATGGCATGAAGCCCAAGGCACTCATACACAGGGACCTCAAGCCTCCCAAGTAAGGAACAGATCAAAACGGGTGCTTAAGTATAGGAGTAGTCTCTTTAACACAAGCTCTCATTGTCCAAGGCCCTATGGGCTTGACCATTTAGGTTGGCCCTGGTTGGGGCTGCTTGAAACATCACTTAGTCAGGCTACTACATACTAGTACTGATAGGCTACTACATACTAGTACTGGTAATCAGTGATATGGGACATTCAACATTAAAAGTTTACACATTTTAGCGAAATTACATCTAAGTCACCACGATGACGTAATGTGTAATACGTAATGTGTTGTGCTATGTTTTCTCCTTCCAGCTTGCTGTTAATGGAAGGTGGTACACTACTGAAGATCTGTGACTTTGGCACCGCCTGTGACATCCAGACACACATGACCAACAACAAGGGCAGTGCGGCATGGATGGCTCCTGAGGTGTTTGAAGGTAATACGTGTACATTGGCACTTTTGATATCCAACTCGCACAATACACTAATAGAGTCCAACTCGTACAATGTGGATGGAAAACCTAATGTCTAAGTGTTAAGTTGTCCTTTTTACATATTAGTTACTGTGTCGTGATTAGTACCACTGTTTCTCCTAAGACTTAAAAGGAAATTGTGAATCAACTTATGAAGCTTAATGGATGAAAAACTGATGTCATATATGTTTTTGAGTATAACCATAAAGATAAAGACTTGATCTCAACAGTGTGTCTGAATGTTTCCCCACCCCCACAGGAAGCCTGTACAGTGAGAAGTGTGATGTGTTCAGCTGGGGCATCATCCTGTGGGAGGTCATCACACGGAGGAAACCCTTTGATGAAGTCGGTGGCCCCGCCTTCCGTATCATGTGGGCTGTGCATAACGGTAGGTCATTGGTGCAGACAGATTGTGGAAAGCAGAATCCATCTTTTGGGTTTGATATAACATAACCTTGTATGCAAACTGGTACTAAAAAAAGTTGTACTTGTTTCAGACACCATCATTTTACCAATATTTTGACACTGAACAGAAAGTGCTCTTTGGTTATCATACCAGATGTAAAGGACATTATATCTGATTGCAGTACAACCTGTGCGCACATAGGAGTTAATAAGACTGACATGTTTCCTCTTACGTGTATCATTTGTCACATTGTCATTTGTCCCAGGCACCAGACCACCCCTTGTGAAGGGACTACCCAAACCTATAGAAAACCTAATGACAAGGTAGGTTTACATTTAATAGACTGATTTTTAAAAATTTAATTGAGTATACTCTTGCCAAGTCCATTACAATTACATTGTACAATGGGTATGAATGATTTTGGCAAGTGTGAATGGAAATATATTAGAAGCTTACCAGTGCTGATGTAACATAAACAAATGTCTTACTTTAAGAATCAGTAATGTTGCATTTTGTGTTTCCAGATGTTGGAGTAAAGACCCAAACCAGAGACCAGCCATGGAGGAGGTGGTACGAATCATGGCTCATCTCATGCAGGTACATATTGTGGTTTTTGTGTACATACATGCATCTGTATTTACAAAATATTACTGTGTTGGAAGACTCAGGCCCAGATACAGGAAATGAACGACCTCATGTATGTACTTCAATCTGTAATAAGCACTTGTTTTGATCGATATATTTCTAAGCATTCAGTTCAGTTCAGTTATTAAGTTTCTAAGCATCCCCAATACAAATTGTTGTTAGTACACTAAACGATCTGTGAGCCAATGTCAGGTGTGTAATATTTTGCAGCACAACACTATACAGTTGGACGATGCAAAGGAATAGTCTACATGAATTTGCCACTAATGTCCCTTTGTATTTTTTGCAGTTCTTCCCTGGTGAAGACGAACCCATCATCTATCCATCCAAGGAAGGTTGGTATACCTACATTTACCGGATGTTTTCATTCTAATGTTGTCTTATCTTAGGAAATGTGATTCAGTCTTGATTAAAGATTAATTAGATTATAGTACAATGTAATGTATTTTTATTTTCATACTAAATACTACCAATTGAGATGTTTAGGTTCTTCACTGTATAGAGGTATACAATTTTTAGAGGAGCTTTTTTATTAGAACAAAAAAAGTAAAACTTTGGACTCTTCTCACCCCAGGAACCCCCCAGATGCAGAGCAGATCCTCCAGTATCAACAGTATTATCGACGTGCTGCCGCCAGAGCGGGCCGGAGCGTCCGAGTCTCGTACCAGTACTCTGAGCGACACAGTGTGGCGATCAGAACATACCTCCCCCATCACACCCTCCACCATCAGGGCTGTACCACAGCAGGTGGGGGGAACTCTTAATGTCTTCAACATACCATAAGTAAAAGGAATAGCAGTTGGAAGGAATGAATGAATCCGCAAAAATTACATTGGGTGCACTGGTGCTCCTAATATAAAAATTTAGGTGCTCAGAAAAGATTTTATGTGCTCAACACAAAATATGACTGACAATCTTTTTCTACCAAAGCCCTGTTCATTTTCTGTCTTTACATATCTGTGCCTGTGACCAAAGTATATTTTCTCCCACCCTCATCATCAACAGGACAGCCCAATGAGAAGCCATCCTTCTTCCAGGAATGCCAGTAGGGAGAATCTGGACTCAATCGAGGGTAGGCGCAGCTCCAACCCCACCGTTGAGGCAAAACGGTTGTCAGCTGACCTGGGAGTTCTGATGGAGAAGGGAGGGCAGGATATGCCCAGTGGTATGTCACTAGCCTTCCAAAATGCCAAACAAGTCAAACTTACGTTGTTGTTTTTTCTTTTCTGTCTGACGTTTGCTGTCCTTTTAGTATAGAAAATTTCTGTGTTCAATTTAAAGGATTTTTGAACAATGATAGATTCTCTGAAAGCAGAACTGAATCAAAGTCCTTCACTCCAATCCCTGAAGCGGGTATCATATTGAGGCTGCGGCACCGTGGCGTCATCGCTGTATCCGAGTGCTCAACTAATTTCATCGTTAAAAAATCAAATCTTTTGTGAGCTTTGTGTGTTGTCTTTTTAGTCTTATTTTTTAAGTTGTCAGCTTTGCATGATATCGCCATTATACAGGGTAACACAAGTCTAATCTAGGAAGTAGCGATGACGCCTATGTGCCGCAGCTTTAGTGAGATACTGACTGTTTTCCAAACCCCTTTTTACATGTTGGAGAGATGGCTCATGGAACAAAGTGTGATTTATCTTGTCATGAATATAGAAATACCTTTGTGTAATATGAAATACTGAAACATGACCCATTCCTGATTTAGAAACCAAGTACATTTGTATTGTTGTTCTAGAGTAATGTAATTACATGTAATAATGCTTATGATGCATGCATAGAAACAATGGCATGTGTAGTGATTTACCGCTGTAGAACTGACTGCATTGGCCTCCATGGACGGGCATGTACAATGTAGGTGTTTCGGGCTGTGGTTGTGGCTGATAGTGCTGATGTTTATGTTTACTGGTATGTTCATATGTTCGCAGCCCGACCTGCATGGCAAACTCACCGCCGCGTGAGATCCCACGGAACCATACTTGACATGATAGTTCCGCAAGGATCGTCCGGCCAACCGTCGGCGAAACCTGGTCTGCAAAATGTTCTATCTTCTCTCCATCAAATTTGATCAAGTGCCATGGCACCTACTCTTTCAACACTCCCTGCACAGTGCCATTTGATGTGATCTGGTGTTTTGCAGTGTTTTTGTTTGCCCACGTACACAGCTGTTCAAGGGATATTTTAAGTTTAAACTTGAAACCACATTTTGGCTTCAGTGTCACCTTATTGGCTACACAATTCTTCTAACCAGTCTCTAGCTGTTCTAAAAAGTCTTTCCAAATGATGAGATTTAGTCAGAGTTTTTTTTCTGCAGATGCAGCTGCCATATACATAGCATTAAAAATGTACATAAGTCTTGCTTTTATGATAATGTGTTAGTATGAAAAGTTTTTATCCAGATACTGACTGAATGATGATTATAATCAGATTTCAAAGCCTACTGAAAATCCGATTTCAAGACATGAAAAGCAGGGTTATAAACACTCTGAAACATACCATCCACAAATGGTACCACTTCAATATGCAGCCTTTTCTGTTCTAACCCCTAACACTGCCACAGCCAAGTCCTGTTATCTCCCTTTAATCACTAAACCTGTCAATCCATTGACTTCCATTGACTGACCTGGCTTCCAATCATTATTTCCTGTAGAGCAAGATTGTTTTGTGTGTAATTGTGTTTTGTTTTCATGATTTTCCTCATTTTCTGCATATGCTACTTAAGTTCTTACCATTGTTTGTGCTCTCAAGTACATTGTAATCTACAGTACTAATTGTGTAAAAGTAACCTGACACAATTTCAACTTGCTGCTTTCCTTACCCTTCGTATCAGCTAATATCAACTATCATAATTACACTGAGTGCCATAATACCACCACATCAACAAAACAAAAATTATTATAGGAGCCTTGTCAAGATTGTCTTGATGCTGCATTGGTATTTCCCTTAAAGTTTGAATCACTTTAAAGTCATGTATTGTTTTGTATTTGTTTCTCATGTGGCGGCATTATGGCATCGAGTGGAATTATGAGAGTTGATGTTGCATGCCATATAAACAGCAACAAAATTATAATTGTCTCGGCAAGGATATAGAATGAATGATTTGGATAACCATATTTTGTAGTTTGCTCAGACAGCTGTACTAATACATGTGTACATGTGCTATACTGTAATGGTCATCTGTAAATGATATGTGTTTGTGGTACTGTGCATGTGAGGCCACTGATAACATTGTCCCATGTCTTGTGGTTTCTGTCCGTGTTCTGTCTTCATTAGCTTTCATCAGTCTTTCTGACATGTTGAAGATCAGTGTTGCCTCAAGGACTTGGTTAGAATTTGATTTTTTTAACAGAAAAGGCACTTGATATTTTCCTCCCCTATTTTGACAACACAAACTAAATTACACCTGCCTCTCCCCAACTACCCAGCCATGCAGATCCTTTCTTTATTAAGTCATGTCCTAAAAGGGACAGTCTAACTGATCTAACCATTTTGCTGCAGCTAGATGTTATATAGAGTAAAACAGAGATCATCCAGTCTTTGATATCAGTTGAATGGTTATCCTACATAAGGAGGGATACACAAGTACAGTGTACTAAAAAAAAGATTATGTTTTCCACAATTTTTTTGTCATTTTCCCATCATGCCTCTGCAGCAGTTCCAGGTCAGCCTGAGGGGCTCCATCGGGCTTCATCCCAAGGTCACCTTCAGCCCGCTGCTGTAGATAAAGAACGCCAGTCTCCTAGCAACAGTAACCAGGGAAGGCCGCTCCACGGCGCCAGCCCAGCCTGGCACGAGGGGTCCAGTCAGGGGCAGCTGCCTGTTAGGAGTGTGTCGTGGACAGCAGACGCCACCCCCAGCAAAGGTTCGTACATTGTATTTGGTATGGTCCTAAAGAGGGACATTCTGAATGGACTAACAAAGTTTTAGTAGCACACACATTTCAATGCCCATTGTAAACTATTGTCACATTTTATCAATAGCATGTACAGTTTATGTGTAGTATGGTATACTTTGATAGTGTCTCTTCAATTAACTTTGAGTATAAGGCAGGTGAAGGTATCCTCCTCAGTTTCCTTGTAATATCAAAGTTGTAACATTTCTATTTGTTTTACAGAAGAGGCCAATGACAGCTCCTTGCCCATAGCATACCTGACATTGGAACATCACTTGCAGGTACATGTACATATGCTTAGAGGTCACTGAAATTTGAAGATTTTTTTCTGGAGAACTGTGATTCCATCCATCCACTTTGCTTCATGTCAGAACTGTGATAAGCTCAAATAACAAGTAGGTGTGAAGTTTGTCTTTATGATATCCAAGTGGCAATGACATGTGCTGTTACGTAAAGAACAGTTGTGCAAAAACGTTTTTGAAACACATAAAAAGACTGTAAGTTTCGTAAGCATATCTGAAACCAGGGCCTATTTTTTGTCTGTAATATGCATGTATAGAGGATTGTGTCCATGGGCATCTGTTTTCAGGCATATAATACCTTTTTCTTTTGATATACAGCCTCTGGCTCCTTGCTCAACATCAAATGAATCCATGGCCATCTTTCAACAACATTGTGAAGTAAGTCAAGTGTTTCACACTAGATCACCTTTATCCGTGGGGGTAACCTATAACTGTTGTTTTTAAAAACAGTGCATTTAGGGATGTCAAATCAATGGACAGTGTTTTTAAATTGCATCATTTTTACGATTGTTTCAATTTGGAACCACCATCGGTCGACTTTATATCCCTAAAAACGCTGTATTTGAAAACAACGGATATAGGTAACCCGTCGGATAAAGGTAAACTAGGGTTATCAAGAACTGTACTTATTTTTGACCTTCTTTCCTGTTGCCATAGACACCCTTTTACATGTACAGTCATTGCTATCAATTGTCAATCTGGATGGTTTTACTGATGCACTGCAGCTGAGTGCGCCGTCTCTATCCTTATGCACCCCCTATATCACAGTATATGCCAGTTGTTAAACAATGCTAAGGCTCTATAAGTGTAGTAGTAATAGTATGTCCAGTACATTCCCAAAGGGAAATGCAAGTAAGACAACTGCTCGTGCATGCATCCATTGTGGAGACATAATACATAATACAGTCAAACCTGCCCGAGCGACCACCTCTTCTCAGCGACCACCTGGCCATTTCGACCGCTTTTTCTCGGTCCCGATTTTTTTTCCTATTGGCGTAAGCATTAAGCGACCTTTTCTCAACGACCACCTGGCCAACGCGACCGCGACCGGCCCAAATTGGGCCCCTTAACGACCGCATCATTTTCAAAATTGAGGTTTTCATCGATTTTTTATGATAACTAGCGCGATTTTGTGCCGAAATCGACCAGTTTGCGTCGGATTTTGACTGCCATTACGATGTTATGTTTAGAATAAAGATTGCGGCGGTCAATGGGTGGGTCAATGGGGCAGTCTACTGTAATATGGGAGGAAATTTCTAAGAAAGATCTGTGTAGCTCATACCTTTTAAAGAAAGATCTGTGTGAGTGCTTTTGTCCAACTGTACTGTACATTCACCCTTGGGTAAGTACGCTATTGGGACGTACCGGGCATAGAATTCGAAAGGTGTACCGTAATTATTTCAGATACGGCGATCAAGAACACAGCGACGCATAAAGGCTTGTATAGTAACTGACAGCATCAAAGTTCCCTTACTGTCTCCCTTACTAAGCGTTAGTGTACAAATATTATACTGTATCGTATAAAAGCTGGGGTTAAATTTACAATTTCCAGTGTGCGTGTTTTATTTGACATGAAATATCTCGCTTGTTTGCGTGCGTGCAGTGTGCTTGCTATTCGCCATTAAACACAACGGAAACCGTTATACTTTGCATAGGGCATGTTTTGAGTCGATACTCTTCTCAGCGACCACCTGTCCAAATCGACCGTTTTTGTCCGGTCCCCCGGCTGGTCGTCTTGGGCAGGTTTGACTGTATGTTTCAATGAATTTTCCACCCTGAAATATCATGAACGTTGTCCCCTCCCACCTCCTCTACTTCCTAAATATGCTCTAGTGTGAAACTGACTCCTATACTATTGTGCTAATAGATCTTAACTGTTGTTGGAATGTTGTCTTTTTACGATCCATCTTGTTTTACATCTGTAAGTTTTAGCAGTATTTTATCATTTATTGTAAATTGGGGGCACTTGTATATAGTTGTTTGCTTTTGCCTGTATGAAACTGTGAACCTCGCAATTCAGCCTTTTTGGCTGCGATGAGTTTTGATTAAATAAACCATTACCATTACCACCCTTGCAGATGGCTGAGGACTACCTGCGTGTGCAGACGGAGCTGGCCCTGTTGTTGCAGCGCCGCGAGGAGCTTGTGAAGGAGCTGGATGCAGACGAGAAGGAGCAGGTGAACAGTCTCAGACTGATGGAGGAACACCAGAGCCTCATCAGGGAAAATGTGAGTAGCTTTCCTCCTTACCAAGAGGTCAGGGTTCACCATGCCAGAACACTGCATATTCAATGTGCTATTATACTGAACTAGCTACATGTATAAGGCAAAATTATATTGTGGTTAAACCTTTTTTCTAGAAAAGGACCAATAAGGAGAATCAATTGTGACTCTTAGTTTGAATTTAGACTTTTCTAAGCCTTGCATATCATTATTTATTGCTGGAACCTACTACATGTAAAATGGGTGTTGATTAAAAGAAATAAGCTATTGGCTCCACCCCTGAGGCATTGCCAAAAAGTGATGATTATGTCTTCCAACTGTTAACAACAGGAGAGTCTCCAGGCCTTCCATCGCAAGTGCAAGAACCAGCTGGACATGATCCGAGCCCAGCTGCAGAAACGACACGCTGCTGCCAAGTAACCAGAAACAACTCACAGGTTTTACGACTGATACAAATTCTTACTTCTGTTGGTTTCTTTGCTTGTTGATCGTCATTCAAAGACAGAGACCTAAATAGGCTGAATTAAAGATAAATGTAGTATACGAAACAATGGAGGCACAGCATCACAGATACAACTGCCAACTTATTTAGCTTTTCTGGGAGGTGTGCATAAATATGAAGGCACATGTACCTGGCTGACAAGACAGACAGTATAGTTTCATGGGTTTGGGGTTTGCTTGTAAATATCTGCAGTCCTTTTAGAAATATGTAAATATATTAAGATTGTTCTGTCTCTTCAGTACTTAAGTTTAAAGGAAATGTTTCTTTTGAGGAAGTCACAGTTGTGTCCCAAATTGTCATCCATTTTTGCTCGTTGTCGAGGATGTACCTTTTTATGTTTTTAGAAATACATGTATGGCATACATTTATGACAGTCAAGTAAAAAAACATTCTGATTTTTCTCTTAATGTCAAGCAATGATGTTTACTCATTCTAGTGTATGGGATGATTTTAATTGAAGCGTTAGGACTGAAGGCGCTCAGAAACTAAGGAATGAATTGGTGTTTCTTTGATCTGATGCAATAAATGATAGGAGTAGATGTCTCACTATTTGTTGGGTCATTGTAGCAAGGAATGTGATTTTAACCGCTGGTGCAAATGAATGGATTTTCGTGATCACAGCTTGGCATGCACAATAATGCTTTTAATGGTATAGGACTGAATGATATGAAGTTCCCTCTACTTCTTTGAGTTGCTGATTATAGAACATTTTACTAGTGATTGCTGGTTCAGGGCATGCAGACTTAAAAATCAAGGAACAAATAGAAAACATTTGTCTTACTCTGTGGTTGGAATTATTGACTTGTAAAGTCAGCTTATTGGGAGTTTAGAGAGCTTTTTTAAAAAGTATGCTTTCTTGTCCTTTTATACTGGCATTGCTTTGACCAGCTTTAGCACATCTGGTGCCAAAGACATGATATAAATTACATTTGTATAAACTAACTGTCTAGAATAACATTTAATTCATCATGCAGAAACTAACAGCTGAAATCACCACACAGGACTGTTTGTGCAATACCGGTACAATATTTAATCCAAGAACTAAATCCACTTGCTCACAAAAATAACAGAACATAGCAGCCACCAATGTTACACAACAGACTATCCCTGCACATAAGATATAAGGACGGTTTAGCATTACTCATGTTACATCAAACATTGTTACTGTGACTAACCATTGTAAACAGTGGATTTGATTGTAAATAACCTTCATTGTCGCAATAATTTGAATAAATGGTTCATACATGAAGACACTGCATTCTATGTGATATTTTGTAAGATTGTCTTAACGTTCTAACACCTATAAACAACCAGTTTGAAAGTTACATGTATTTCCTCTGTTGAATCAGTGATGGGTTACCAGAAATGTAGCCTCTGATATGCATTACAATACAATGCTGAAGATGGATGAGAAAGCTTTCCTGAATAGGAAATCCTAGAACGACATGGAGCCACAGCACATGTTAATGTTAAGCATATGCACCACGTAAGCAGCACCCAATATCTCCAAACTAGTTTGCTTGCATCACAGTTTAAACCTTTCCTCCTAAAATGATCTTACCAAGTTGTAAAGCCACCCAATCTAAAAGAATTTTCTTAAATCTCGGTGTCCTTTACCATAATACAGCAGTTCATGCATTTATGTACAATGATAGGATGGGTCCTCTCCAGAATACTGTTTTTATTTCACAATTAGATATTCAGGTTCAAAGTCATTAAGTAGTAGCCAATAGAATGTCCATGAACTTCAAGGTAAAACTGGATAAAATGTATGAACACCCCAACATTTTGCTTGATTATTTCATTGCCAAGTCCTGTAATACTGTTAAAACATACTTTACATTAACAAGTACGTAAATATCGTCACGTACCTGTTAATGACTAATTCATCCACACCTGCTCCCCACCATACATTATAGATGACACAACAGTCTACAGCCATAAAATGTCTACCTGTATAATAAAAGCATAGTAATCTTTCTCTAAATCTAGTTCTTAAGATATACATTTCTAGCAAAATAATTTTTCAGCTTTTTCAGAAAATAGTAATATTTCACATGACTACAATTATCAAATAGCAACCCCCAGATTATATAGTCCTCACATATATTGTACATGTCTTGTATATTAAACCATTGCTGCTCTTGCCCCAACAGTGAATATGGTATTTCTTTGTGTCCCCGAATCTTTATGGCTAGCTACATTGTTCTAACATAAATGGATCTAGACAGGCACATTGTGATGCCATCACTCATTCATACATACATGTACATGTACATCAATGTATCTATGAGCGCATTTAAACTGAGAATATTTCCTACCCTGTACATGTGTACGTAATATCAGCTATTGCAGGCCTATACTACACAAGTAGGACCCACTACCCTTGGGTGTCCAGTATTAAAACAGTTAAAAGCCATGGTTAGTGTTAACGTATATTAGTCCTCCTAGAAACCAGACACTGGCCACTACCAGCAGTCCCAAGATCCCCTCACGTATGCCCTGCTCCTCAGACCTCTCGTTCAGTTTGTCCAGCTGTTTGTCCAGCTCAAGTCTAAGTCCCCTTGTCATGATGCTCTCATCTTCAGCATCATGTGGTAGAACACAAGAGTCATCTGTAGAATCTAAATCTTCCACAGTCATTTCTGCATTCAGGTCCTCTCTCCTCATGTGCGGTTGTGCTGGTTGTGAGTCGCTCCCCGGCTGGTCTGTGTTGTCTCTATACTGGTCATAATTGGGCTGATACACTCCTCTCCACCACTGTTGTACTCGGCCAAATACACCTGTGGGAAAAGTTTGCAGGAGAATGGAAAGGTGGGTCAGCTATCCATTTATGATAAGGGTTTGAAGGAAATTAAGAGGTTAGAGTACACTGTCTTTCCTGTAGTGTTTTATTGTTAAGATACTATATATCAGCTAACTTATGCTACAAATTGTAGTTCTGTTATGCAAGGATATAATATAGATGAAGTGAATGACATAATGGTCACCATGTTTAACTTACTTATCTTGGCATCTTGTATCTGTCCATCAGTTTCTTCTGCAGCTATAGCCTGCTGGGTCTCGAGGTTCTCAGGTCCACTTCTCGTCTCTACTTCTGCTGGATGTGTGGTGCTGCTGGTAGTCTCCTGTCTGGTCACTCCCCACCACCTGAAAACAAACCACCCACCATCTTCTTGCACTTCCTTTCCATATTTGGTCTTCACCTCTGACTCTTGTGGTTGTTCTTCATGTAAAGCACTCCCAAACAGAGCGTATTGTTCCAGTTCATGCAGCTTGATCCTCATGTTGTTAAGAGTGCTGTGCATCTCCTGCATGGTCTGCACTGTGATGTTAGTAGTTTCTCCTTGTTTGTGATCTTCGAGCTCTTCACCTGCTGACACAGCTTTAATCTGTGGCAACGTCTGCAGTGTTGCTTGAATCATTTCTTTCAGGTCACGAGACAACGTCAAGGTTTGTTTCCTTGTCACATCATCCATCTCCCACTCCTCGGTGATGTTTGAATCCTCCTCCTGTTCTTCCTCATCTTTGGTAAGAGCTGATTCCAAGTTGGCAGTTGTCGAGAGCAGCATTTTCCAGGTATTTTCAATAGCACAAAGTCTATTCTTAACATCTTCCTTCTTTTCCTCATCTCCAAGTTCACTCAACTCTGTAGGTCCCTGGTGGTAGATGTCCACCATCTCTGAAAGTGATGACTGTGCCTGGTTACAGTAGGCATCGACTAACTGTACATTTGCTATGAAGGCCTGCAGACCAGGTGGCATGGTAGGTACCTCTGTTTCCTCCTCTTTAACAATGTTTGTTTTTCTTCTGCTACTCCACCACTGAACCATTGTCCCAAATACTCCTGCTTGGGTTCCAGAACCTTGATCAGACTGTGGAGCTGTGCTTGATGTTTCTGTTGTGGGCTTTTCTGCTGTAGTTTCTTGGGTGGCATCATTTTCATCTGACATAGATCTTCCTGTGAACCATGCAGAAAATCTTTGCACCAAACCATATTTCTTGGGTGTAACTTCACTGTCAGTCTCTGTGGTTGTTTTTTCCACATCTGTAGAATCTGTTGAAAACTGTTTGATGCTTTTTGGTTTCGTCTCTTCGATTCCTGAATCTGTCAACCAATGGAATAGTCTTCTAAAGAAGCTTTCTCTTTGTACTTGCATGGATTCCTTTTGTTGTGACAAAGTCACCATTTTGCTTTTCTTGCCTCTAGCCTCCTTTTTCTCGTGTTTTCTCTTCATCTCTTTCATGACAATGTCTTCAACATCAGTGAACAGTTCTGTCACTTCCTCTAGCTTCATCCTGATTCCTTCCATCTCCTCATTGAACATGGTGTCAAATTGTTTCACACTTGAGTCATCTTCCATGAATGATGACACGCTGTACTTGTTGAAGACATTGAACTGGTCTATTTTTAAGGCAACAACGATGGATGAGATCCTCGTCAGCTGTTCAGACACTTTGGCATGGAGATTTTGTGATTCCTCAACTGCCCCCTCTTTAACTTCTATGGCCTTCATTTCCTCTGGAATGCTGTTTTGTAAGTCGGTGATAAGCTGCTGAACTGTCTCAAGTTTTTCACCCATCTTGACCAACTCGTCTTGTACATTGCTGCAGGTTTGAGAAATGCTTTCTGTTCCTTGACCTCGAAGCTTGTGGCTGTCTTCCATGTCGATCTGGATCCGTTTCAGCTCCAGAATGTGGACCCAGGTGATTTCCAGGTTTGTCAGAAAGGCCCGCATTTGGTCAGACGATGCAGCTTTGATCCTCTCCCTGGTGTCCTCTTCATCCTCATCTGTTTCTTCCTCATCAGTTTCATCTTTGATAGTCTGTTCTTGATGACTTGTCTCCCACCAATGTTTAAACATCCTTGTAAGGACCCCTGCACTCTGTGCTACCTCATGCTTGCTCTCTGGAGGTTCACTTTCCTTTTGTTGAAAGTCAGTGGATGGTTCTTCACAGCATTTCATGACTTCAGGTTCAATGTTGATAACTATGTCTGCTACCTTTGCAAGTTTGGCTTCCATGTTTTGCAGCTCTTTAGCTACATGGCCACTTCTAGGGGAATCACTCTGCTCTTGCATCCTTTGAATTTCTGTAAATATAGCATTTGTGTCTTCTAGATTTATCCTGATTGTCTCAAGATTCTTCTGCAGTCTGATAGACTCGCTATCTTCTTGATCTAGTGCTGGTGACAGTTTCTCATCAGAGGGAATCACTGTGCCAATGTCATTGACCAGCATGGCTATCTCCTCAAGCCTGTTTGCAATTAGTTGTTGCGTTGCTTCATCTATTTTCTCCTTATCTTCAGCATCTACTCCTGTACCACCATCCACTGATGGAGACTCCATAGTAAACCTCTCCTGCAAACAGCCACAGATGTTCTTAAGCTCAGAGAGGTAGATTTTGGTTACTTCAATGTTTGATTTGACTTCTTGAGTTAAGGAGATATCTGCACCCCTAGCCTCATTTGGAGTGACTGGATTTTGTTCTGCCCTCCACCACTGAAACAGTCTTCCCAAAAAGCCTCTCTGATCACTTGTTTCAGGCTCAGCTACCTCCTGTAGATCACTGTTTGCCTTCATGTCTGCAATTGCATCATCTGATCTACTAGGGGCTGAACTCTGAGTATTAGGGGCATCCATAACTTCCTGTACCATCTCTCTGCTGTCCTCCTTGCCTGAGAAGTTTGATTCAAAGTCAGTAAGTTCTTCTTTGTTTGGAAAGGTAACATGATCTGGGTCGTAACCTGTACTCCACCATCGAAATAGCCGCCTCAGCACCCCAGTTCTATTCCCGCCTTTAGGCATCTCAGCATCCTGCATTTCATCCTGTTTCTCAGGCAGGTGTGGACTTTCTGTTGATTGTGTTACAGTCGCTTTTGCATCTGTAGTATCACTGGTCCACCACCAAGAAAAGAGCTTGGGTGTTGGTGCATCTTCAACAGTTTTCTCAGAGTCTTCAATTTTGATATCTTTTGGTTCTTGCACCATGCAGCCTTGAGTCAAAGCTTCTGCCATAAGCAAGAGTTGCCCTGCCTTGTGAAGATTCTTTGTCATGTTGTTCATCTCCTGTCGCATTTGTACATCTGCAGAGATAGCTGTTGTGTCCGTGGCAGCCTCCTGGTCACTTCCTCCATCACTGCTGAGTCGTAGGTGGTATATCTCGTCAAGATGGCTCCTCCCTGCTTTACTCTCAGTCATGATTTGTTTAAAATCCTGTAAACAGAGGTTGACATCTCCCTGTTGCTCCTTGCCTGCATCTGCAATGTTACCATCTTCTGTACTTTGCTGGACTTCCTCAAGAAGGACTAGCACTTTTTCATTCATTTCCTCCATATGTTCCTTTTGCATCCTGATGGCTTTTTCAACTTCTTCAATCTGTTCCTCTGTGATTCCATCTCCTAGTCTATCACTGTAGGCATCTTCAAAACGCGTCTGAGTTTGTTTCATTTCCTCGACATAGGCCCATATCATCTGCATGTTTGCTATCAGTGTTTCTGTCTCCTGTGGAATACATGTGTCTGCAGGCTCCACTGTTTTTCTCCACCAAAGGAGACGGCCAAAAATTCCAGAAGTTTCCTCCTTCTCTTGCGTCTTCTCTGTTTCTGTTTTGGTTTTGTCATCTTTCTTCCCTGTGAGCTCTTGCAATAACATTGTCAACTTCTCTGTGATTTCAGTTGTGTTGGATTCAATGCTTTCCAGTTCCCAGACTATCTTTGTGTCTAGATAGAAACATGCTTCAGCCCCATCATCTCCCTCTGTGTTTTCCCTCAGTCTACGGTCATACAATTCTGTTATCTTTGTCTGTATCTCCTTTATGTCCTCACAACAAGTCAATGCCTCCAACAACAACTTATCCTGTTGTGGTGTTAAGACAGCCATGTGATAATCTTGTTCTGTACCTGTACCTGTAGCAACTGTTGTCTTCTTGTAAAGAAGCTCAGCCATTTCTGTGCTTTTTGACTCAATTGTTCTTAATTCCCTGCATATAACTTGGCCTGTCTCTTGTGTCCTTACTTCACTTGTACCCTCCCTGAATCTTTCCTGGTAGCTATCTACAACTTTGTCTCGTGCCTCTTCAATCTCTTCACAACAGACAAGAGCTCTTTGCACATCAGTGACTGGATCCGTTTTCTTGTCATCAATGTTTCCTACTTCTTCAGAGGTGTCATCAGAGACACTATCAAGTTGCTCTGGAGGATCTTCAGTGTTTCTTCGCATCCATCCAAAAAGTCTGCTAAGATACCCTCTACCTTCCTGCTGGGGTGCTAGAGCATCTATGTCATCCACCACACCTGGTTTGGTTGTCTTGGCAGACTCACAGGGTTTAAGTGCTCTGGGTTCAATATCAGATAGCATTGTGCCAACAGTACTTAGTGCTATGTCCAGCTCTTTTACTTCTTCAAAAATTCTACTAGCCTGCTCGCGATGTTCTTCTGTGGTAGATGTTTCTGCACTGGTGAGGGTAAGCAGCTTTGTTTCATACGATTTTAGATCTTGTATATGGACTAAAAGTTTGTCAAAGCCTACAACAATGTCTTGCGTTTCTTCTTCATCCACAAACTCTGTACCATTATTGTCCACATGCTCTCCATCTCTAGCTTGTCCATTCTTTCCAAGCTTAGCCATAATGTCATTCAGCATGACAACTCTCATTTTCATTTCATTGACATGTTCTGTTAGATCTGTTATCTTCTGTCCAATCATAGCTATGTTTTGTTGCGTACTTTCAGCGTCCATTGCTACATCTTTAGTTGAGGCTGAATCTTCATCTTCTGCATCAGCAACTGCTTGTCCCTGGAAGCCAGCACATATGTTCTTCAGGTCTATGACAACAGATGCAGCAGCTTTTGCACTGGCCCTTACTGCTTCAGCAGTAGTCTGCATGTCTTCTGTGTCTACCTCAGGAGAGTATGGAGCTAGGTTCACAAGTTCATCTTTCTCAGGGAAGGTCACATGGTCTGGGCTGTACCCACTGCTGTACCAACGGAACAGACGTCTGAATGCTCCCGTACTTTGTGTACTTTTTTCAGCAGCTTTGTCTTCATCATCTACTTTTTTGTCTATGTCAGTATCATCCTTGTCTTTACTAAGTGGTTCCACAGAGGTCAGTGAGATTGGTTCTGTAGTTACTTGACTGCTCCACCATCCCCTGAACCAGCTCTTTGATTGATCCTCCGCTTTCTTATCAACTTCTAATGTAGTAATGCCAAGGGTTTCATCATCTGTTTGATCGTGAAGGTTGTGACCAAGCACCAGTCCCTCAAATACTGTGACCAGTCGTCCTGCCTGGTTGAGTTTTATGGACACATTTTGTAGCTCCTGTTGCATTCTTGCATCAGTGAAGGCAGTAGTACTTCCTTCTGTCCCATCTTCTTCTTCTCCACCCACCTGTTTTTGGTACATATCTGAAATTTGGATGTTTGTATCTTTTGCCTCTTGTATCAGGCATACCACTTTCTGTAGTGTACTGTTTTTTCTGACCTGCTGTGTGGTATTGGTGCAACCATCCTGTTCCACATTTAAGCTTTCCTGGATTTCTTGGACCACTGATAGCACACTTTCTACTTTTGTGTCCATGCTTTCCTTATGTACCTGGATGGCTTTGTCCACTTCTTGGCACTTTTCATCTGTGATGCCATCCCCAAACCTGTCACTGTAGGCATCACAAAGGCTTGTCTGTGTTTCTTTCATTTCTGTGATGTGAACCCACAAACTCTGCATGTTGGCTATCAAAATCATTGTTTCTTCTGGCACGCCTGGAGCATCACCTTCCCCATCATGTTGTCTTCTCCAAAAGACATTTTCTGGAATCCATCTATAAAGTCTCCTCAGAATCCCTCTACTTTCCTCTTGAGGAGCTGTTAAAACCACTGTCTCGTCCACTTTCCTTTTTTTGGCAGCAGTCTTGATAGTCTCACAGTGTGCAAGTGCTTTTGGCTCAATGTCAGTGAGACTGTCGCCAACATTAGATGTCTTCGTATTCAGCTCTTTCATCACCTGAATGATTCTTGAAGTCAGATCATGGTCTTCTTCTCTGTCAGACTTTTCTGTGCTGGTTAAGGTTTTGAGCTCCACTTCACATGATTTGAGTTCTTGTATTTGAACCAGAAGTTTACCAAAGGCAACAATGAAGTCTTGACTTTCTTCATCAGTTTCTCTATCTTCATTTTCCACTTGTTCAGCATCCTTTAGCTTAGTGTCCTCTTTGTCTTTATGTGTGATTTCATACTGTGTTACGACCTGCATTTTAGTGACAAATTCTGTTAGATCTGTTATCTTCTGGCTAATCACTGCTATGTTTTGTTCCATGTTTTCAATATCCAAAGCCACTTCTTCAGTCTGGTCTGCACCTTCATTCTCTGTAGTAGCAATGTACTTAGCACAAATTTCCTTAAGACCTAGAACAACAGACATAGCAGCTTTTGTGCTGTCCTTATATGTATCAGCCATAGCCTGTTCATCTTTTACCCTCTCTTGTGGATGTTTTTCTGCCTGGTCCTCAAGCTCCCCTTTCCCTGGAAATGTCACATGATCTGGGTTGTATCCACTACTCCACCAGCGGAACAGCCGTCTGAAGGGTCCTGTACTTTGTTGCACTTTTTCACTTGCATTAACTTCATCATTTGCTATTCTGATGACATTATCTTCTTCCTTGTCTTCACTAGATGTTTCCACAGAAGACTGTGTATTTGGTTCTGTTGTTTCTTGGCTACTCCACCATCCCCAAGACCAGCCCTTGGGTTCTTCTTTCTTGGCTTCTGACGGGACGCTGTCTGTCACACTGTCCTCGGTATCGTCGCCTGTACTGTCTGTTTCATCTGGAAGTTTGTAACCAAGTGCTAGTTTTTCAACTGCTGTAACTAGCCGTTCTGTTTGAGTGATTTTCATTGACATGTTTTGCAACTCTTGTTGCATTCTTGCATCAACAAAGGCTTTGCTATCTTCATCTTTTCCATCTTCTTCTTCTTCAGTTGACTGTTTCAAGAAGATCTCAGAAACTTGGATGTTTGTATCTCTAACCTCCTGTATCAGTGATGACACAGTTTGTAGTTTGGTGTTTGCTCTGGCCTGTTGGGCTTCATTCTGTTCTACATCAGAACTTTCTTGAATTTCTTGGACCACTGACAGAGCTCTTTCTACTTTAGCATCCATGCTTTCCTTGTGTACTTGGATAGTTTTGTCCACTTCTTGGCATTTTTCATCTGTGATGCCATCCCCAAACCTGACGTCACTGTAGGCATCATGGAGGCTTGTCTGTGTTTCCTTCATTTCTGTGATGTAAACCCATAGAATCTGCATATTTGCTATCAATATCATTGTTTCTTCTGGCATAGCTGTATCATCATCGCCATCATCCTTATCTTTTCTCCTCCACCAGAAGAGACGACTGATAATTCCTGGATGTTCAACTTGAGCTACAGCCTGTGATGGTGCATCTGTTGTGTCATCATCAGGTTGTTCTGCGTTGAGTTCTTCCAACACTTCAGAAAGTTGTTGGATGGCACTCCCAGTGTTTGCTTTTATCCCTTCCATCTCTTCTTCCATCTGTGTGTCCAGTAAAAGGCATGATGATTCACCCTCATTGCCTCTTGCTCCTTCCCTCACTCGCTTTTGGTAGACCCTCAGTAATGTTTCTTGCCTTGTTTTCAATTCTTGCAATGAGCCATTGACTTGAAACAGTTTTTCCCATCCAGCATCTGTCAGCATTGGTGGACGGGTACCATCTTTTCTTGCCACTGTTTCATCTGTCAACTGAGCTACATCTTGTTTCTCAGGAATGAGATTCCAGACGGTGCAGATTTGTGACCCCATATTCTTCATTTCTCTCTTCAGAATCTGGTCCACCTCTTCACCTTGTACGTCGTGGATGTCTTTCCGGAATCGTTCTGTGCGCCGCTCTTCGATTGTTTTCTGCAGCTCATCCAGCTCCACAATGAACGTCATGGCCTTTTGAACATTGATGGTAAGGTCTTCTTTGCTAGTTACATGGATGTCTGATCTTGCAGGGAGTGTTGCTTGGATAGGGCTTTCTTCCTCAATATCTAAAATGCCCGTTGTACTAGCAAGTGTCTCATCTTCTCTACTGTCTGTCTCATCAGGAACAGTCTGTTCTTCATCAGTTGTTTCAGCTACTGTCGGTACATCTGTTGCTGCTACTTCAGGGTAAACCTCATCTTTCTCAGGAAACGTGAGATGATCTGTGTTGTACCCACTGCTCCACCAACGGAGCAGCCGTCTGAAGGGCCCTGTACTTTGTCGCACATTTTCACTTGCTCTCTCTTCCTCATCCTCTTCCTTCACTTCACTAGGTGCTTCAATAGGGACCTGTATACTCAAGCTTGGTTGTTTTGTTTCTTGATTGCTCCACCATCCCCCAAACCACCTCTTGGGTTCTTCTTTCTTGGCACTGTCTGTTACACTGTCCAGGGTTTCCTCATCTGCCCTCTCTGTTTCATCTGGAAGTTTGTGACCATGCGCCAGTCTCTCAGCTGCTGTAACCAATAGTTCTGTCTGGGTCAGTTTCAGTGTCATTTTTTGTAGCTCTTCCTGCATCCTTACATCAATCAAGGCTTTGCTGTCGCCATCTTTTCCATCTCCTTCTTCTTCAGTAGACTGTTTCTGGAACATCTCAGAAACTTGGATGTTTGT
This sequence comes from Branchiostoma floridae, assembly GCF_000003815.2. Lineage (NCBI taxonomy): Eukaryota > Metazoa > Chordata > Leptocardii > Amphioxiformes > Branchiostomatidae > Branchiostoma > Branchiostoma floridae. The sequence goes on along the minus strand of NC_049987.1, from coordinate 12,482,337 downwards.
ATCTCTGACCTCCTGTATCAGTGATGCTACCTTCTGTAGTTTGGTGTTTGCTTTGGCCTGTTGGGCTTCATTCTGTTCTACATCAGAACTTTCTTGAATTTCTTGGACCACTGACAGAGCTCTTTCTACTTTAGCATCCATGCTTTCCTTGTGTACTTGGATAGTTTTGTCCACTTCTTGGCATTTTTCATCTGTGATGCCATCCCCAAACCTGTCACTGTAGGCATCATGAAGGTTTGTCTGTGTTTCTTTCATTTCTGTGATGTAAACCCATAGAATCTGCATATTTGCTATCAAAATCATGGTTTCTTCTGGCATAGCTGTATCATCATCTTCATCATCCTTATCTTTTCTTCTCCACCAGAAGAGACGACTGATAATTCCTGGATGTTGAACTTGAGCTACAGCCTGTGATGGTGCATCTGTTGTGTCATCATCAGGTTGTTCTGCGTTGAGTTCTTCCAACACTTCAGAAAGTTGTTGGATGGCACTCCCAGTGTTTGCTTTTATCCCTTCCATCTCTTCTTCCATCTGTGTGTCCAGTAAAAGGCATGATGATTCACCCTCATTGCCTCTTGCTCCTTCCCTCACTCGCTTTTGGTAGACCCTCAGTAATGTTTCTTGCCTTGTTTTCAATTCTTGCAATGAGCCACTGACTTGAGACAGTTTTTCCCATCCAGCATCTGTCAGCATTGGTGGACTGGTACCATCTTCCCTTGCCACTCTTTCATCTGTTGACTGAGCTTCATTTTGTTTCTCAGGAATGAGATTCCAGACAGTGCAGATTTGTGACCCCATATTCTTCATTTCTCTCTTCAGAACCTGGTCCACCTCTTCACTTCGTACATTGTTGATGTCTTCCCGGAATCGCTCTGCGTACAGCTCTCTGGTTGTTTTTTGCAACTGATCCAGCTCTGTGATGCAAGTCATGGCCTTCTGAATGTTGATGGTAAGGTCTTCTGTACTAGTTACTTGGTTGTTTGTTCTTGGAGGGAGTGTTGTTTTGAGTTGGTTCTCATCCTCAATATCTAGTGAATTAGTAGTGGATACCTGTTCGACTGAGGCAATATTTGTACGTATGGCAATGATTTCAGGTAATGTCCCTAGTTTTGTCTGAATTGTTCTCATGTTATTCTGTACCATCTCATGTGTTGCTGTCACATCTCTATCTTGGTCATCGACCTGTGAGGGAGCATTAACAATGTCTATTGTCTCAATGCATAGCACATGGATTTCTCTCAGCACTGTAGAAGCTATACTTATCACTTTTTTCTGTTCACCCTTGTCGCTTTCTTGCTGATCTCCCACGGCAACTTCAGTTGGAATGCCAGTCTCAACCTCTGCCAACAAGGACAAAGTCCCATCCACCTTCTCCTGAATAGTGTTCATCCCTTCCTCCACCTTAGAAGTCATGTCGGAGTCATCTGGTTTGCTCTCTACATTTTTAGAATTGTAATCGTCTATTGTGTCCTTGCAGACAATTTCCATTTCACCAATACGGCTTGCAATGATCTGCATGTTTGCATTAAATGCTGTAGTCTCTGGGGCCACCATTGTCCCTGTTATTGCTGGGATGCTGTCCTCTTCACTTTGGTCATCTGTGTCTGTCGCTTCTTCACTTGTGGTCTCTTGGAAGTCTTCTTGCCCATCTGAGATTTCATGTGTGCGTTTTGTTGTGAAGATTCCACCGAAGAATCCTGCATCCGTTTCTGCTGTAAGTTGATTGATGGCCTGGGCTTCTATCTTCTTCACCATCTTTGCCATCCGACACAGTCTGTTTCCCATCCTCTCAGTTTTCCTCTGTATTTTTGCATCTACATATGCTGTGTCCCTTCCCCTTTCAGCATCTGCCTCACGTTTTGTCTTTAGCCCGGCTAAGTTCTTATTCATCTGTTGGAACTTAGCCATCAGTGCTAAAAAATGCTCCCGCTCGGCGTTGGATATCTCAGTTGTAGAGCGTACTAAGGAAGCCATACTGTCCAACTTGCGGTCCATTTCTACTGTTTTCTCTTTAGCTTTCTTGCTTGTGTCCCCGTTAGTTCCTACTGATGCACCTTCAGTTGTTACCTCCAACATGTCACGATAGACATTCTGTAACTCTTCCATGTAAATCCACATGATCTGCATGTTAGCAATGGTTTCCTTTGCCTCATCAGATAGGTCAGGAACAACAGCATCTTCTGCAATCTCATCTCCTTCAGTTTTAGAGACATTTACATCATCATCTGCCTCTTCTCCTGGAATTGGAGGTTTTGGTGTGGAGGATTCTTTGACTGGTCCTCTATGCCACCAACTGGATAGCCCGCCAAGGAAACTCCCAGATCTTTCTTCTGTGGGGCTCTCTGAAGTACCTTTCTGCTTCCTCTTTTGGGATATTTCTTCATCTCTCAAATCAGCCATTTGTTGTTCTATCAACGTGACAGACTGAAGTGCTTCATCTGTCTTAACAGCCATGCCTTCCATGTCTCTCGAGATGTCTGCCTCAGTCTTGGTGGGTTCATCACTGCTGCCATCTTCAGCCCCCAGCCGTTTATATGAGCTTTCAATGTCACTTTGGATCTTCTTCAATTCTTCCACACATATAGACAAGTCTTGAAGCTTTCTATGTACTTCCTGTCTTTGACCAGTTTCTGCTGAACTGTCAGTTGTATCTTCTTTCTGCTCATCTACGTCAACATCCATGGATGTTTGCAAAACTGCGAGTACTGTTGTCACTTCCTCTAACTTCTCCCTCATCTTTGCACCCTTGATTTGCATTATGGGGGCAATGTTTGATGCATCTACATTTTCACTGCCTTTGCTTACTCCTTCGATGCAGGTGTCTGCCATGTCTGCCCTAATCACGTGGAGTTCTTCAATAAGAACTTTGATGGTGTGTACATTCTGCAGGCGACTAGTAGGTAATGTTTCTCCATCTTCTGCTTCGGAAGTGTGCGTTAAACCTGTGATCTGTGATGCTGTCTGGCTTTGAGAATCACTCTCTTTGTTATCAACTGCAGAAACGTTGTTAGATGTGGATCCATTGGTCCTTTCACTTTGCCACCAACTCATCAGTCCACCAAAGAAAGTCCTAGGTTTCGATCTCTCAATAGAGTGTTCTGCAGTTACATTTTGCCCCCTTTCTCTCGCCTTTACGCTGTCTTTGTCATCTAGGCCTGTGACTGTAGCACCTTCAGTCCGCTGCTGAATCATCATCCCCATTTCTTCTTTACTTAGCTCTTTTTGTGATTGGCTAATGGCAGCTTGACTGATGACATCACTTTCTGTGGTGCCTATACCTGTGTTTACAGAAACATTTGTGCCTGGTTTTTCTGTCTTGGAAATAAACACTACCTTACCTTCAGGTGCAAGGATGCTGTCAAGTGAGGGTTCTCTGACTGGTACATTTCGCACTGGACTTGTTTGTCCAACGACAAGAGTACTGGATTTTGGATCTTCAGGTGGTATCTCTTGGCTGAATTTTGGTCCCTCTTCTGCAGCTTTCTCATCATCAAGAAGACTAACCACTTGACCTTGTATTGACCTATTGACTTCCGTTGTTGTGCTAAGTTTGATTCTCAGACTTTCTATTGCCCTGTAGACAATACTGTGGACATTTTCTTTATCACCTTGGTCTTGGTTGTAGAATTCTCCAATTTCCCCACAGATTGGAGTCAGTTCACTTATGCTTGCAGACAGCATTTCAAGCCTGGAAACCAAATCTGTTCTTCCCTGCTGGCTGAAAGACAGGCCACCTGTCTTTTCTCCTTTCTCTTCATTTTCCTTATCAGACATTGATATTTGCAGAACTTCAAGGACTCTGCTTGCTTCCTTTAGTTTTTTTGTCATCTCGTTGGCTGTGTCTTGTATTATTGCGTCTTCACCAGATGTATCTTCATTCCTGTTAGCAAGTCGGGTGTGCATTTCATAGCTGTGGAAAATGATTGCCTGAAGTCGCTGGAGTTTTTCTAGCAGGGCATTAAGAGTCCGTGTGTCCGTGACAAAGCTTTTTGTCTGTTCCTTGTCTTCAGAATGTCCAATTTGTTGCTGGATTATCTTCTTCCTTTTGTTTTCAGGTAATTCATTTTGTGCTTGCCCAGAATCTGCTGCCATGACCTCATCACTTGTGGTATTGTCTCTCCTTTTTGCATCAGTTGAGACAACTTCTTCACGCAGGAAGTCTCTCTCAGCCTGTTGCTTGATTATCGCTTCCATTTCATCTTCCGGCAATTTGTTTTGTGCCTGCCCAGATGATGTGAGCACAGCAGTTTTGTCTTTCTTTGTTCCGACTTGGTGATCAGTCACACTTTCATTTTCAGTGGATAGCAGTTGCAGTTGTCCACCCAATGTGACGTTGTGAAAAGCAGTTATGTCTTCCTGGACACCAATTGCCTCAGCATCAGCATCTTTGATATCTCTCTCATCTGGGTCACCTTTCCCTTCTTCATCTTTATGATGAATAGGCTCCTTGCTTGTGGGCGATCTTTTGTCTGACGCACCTCGCCACCAATCCCTTATTCCATCGAAGAAGCCCTTTGTAGACGTTTCCTCTTCATGTGGGGATTTTTGGTCCACTGTTTGCTTCTCCTCAGTCTGTTTGCTGTCTTTCATAATATGAACCTCCATCTCTTGCATTGTAGTAACTGCAGTATCAAGCTTGATTTTCAGCCTTTCGATAATGCTGCAGATTTGGCTGCTTTTACTTGAGTCATCGCTGTTGCTCCTGCACAAGTTTGCCATTTCCTCCTGGATCCCCTTTAACTCTTCGCTACTTGCAGACAATTGCTGTAGATTCGCAATGAGATTTTCTTTTTGCTCCTTGCTGAAATCTTGGTCTTCAATTTCACCTTCGTCATCATTGTTTGATTCGTGAGACATAGATGACTGCAAACTAGCAAGCACTGTTTTCATTTCTTCTAGGTTCTCTTTCAACTCTTCATTCTTCCTCATTATTGTGGAGTCAACATCACTGTTCTCGTTGTTTGAACTGTCACCTATGCTGAAATTCTGCCAGATGCATATTTGGATTTTCTGGATTCTTTCAATTAGAACTTTGATGTATTGGGTGCTCTTGATAACATGCTTTGTCTTTTCTGTTACAGCAGATACGTCAAGTTGTTGCTCTATCGTAGTGTCAATATCGGTTGCAGACACATCTTGTGATGGTTTGGATAATGTGGTACCCTGGTCAGCTGTGTCACCTGGTTGTGATAAGAGTGATGACCTTTTGTTAATGTCTTTTAATGCAGATGTAACTGTGTTGGCTGTTTCTCCAGGTTCTTTGGCATCTTTTGTCACACTATCATCTGTTTTCCCCTTTGCTGGCAGTTTGGGCCCAAATAAAGATCCAACATTTTTCTTGAACCAGCTAACTCCTGACTTCTCATGTGAGTCTTTGTCAACATGTTTTATATCCCCACTGTTGGGTGTGTCTCCAGAGGCTGACACTTCATCACTTGTCGTGGAGACTGGTATGTCCTTGGTTTGTAACTCCTTTTGCCCATCATGATCATCACCACCTTTTTGTTTTGGGCCACCAATGAAAGCATCTCCAATGTCTTGACTGATTTTCTCACCTTGAGTGTCTGTTGTACTGCCTTGTCCAGTCATTTTCTCATCACTGTAGGAAGTTATATCTCTTCGTGTTATACTTGTGTCTTGATGGTGAGACTTTGCCTGAACTCCTTCCATCTTGTTTGAAGGTTGACCTCCTGAGGCACTTGGTTGTTCTCGTTTGTCGTGTCTGGCAGAGTTGGCCTGTGTGTCTTCTCTACTTTCAGTGTCATGCCCATGAGAACTAGTTTGCATTTTTCGCATGTCTTCTGGACCTTGTCCTCCTTCTGTGCCACTGGTCCCCATCGTTCTTCTCCTTTGTTCACTATCTTCCACAGTTCCTTTGTCATCTGCCTGGTATGTAAGTCGCTTCCTACTGGCAACGTGTCCCCCAACAGTCGGTGTGATTTCTCCATCGGTCGTATGAGACTTGTGACCAAAGTGGGCTGTTTGCACCACAGTTGAGCTTGTGCTTCCACTGAAACTCCCAGTAGTTTCTTGTTTATCATGCGACCCTGAAACACCCAGAATCTCAATACTGTCCTGACTGTCATCACTTTCCACTCTAACACCTCCCCTTGCAACAACATTTACCACTATTTCCCTGTTAGATTCATATGTGCCAGATGACTGGATGGGTGTCCAGCCTCTGAGATCTCTGTCACTATCTGAGGTGCTTCGAGCGCTATCCTCTGCTGTAGTATAGTTGTCTGTCGAAGCACACTGTGATGATGTACCGTCAATGTCATCAGTATCAGATGTGCCACCTACTTTCTGTCTCGAGGTCGATCTCTGGTTCTCACGTCTGGTGCCTGCAAAGTCAAATCTTGTGGAACTTGCTCCTCCAACTTCCAGCAGCTTTCTGCTGCTTGGAGACAACATTGGAGTAAGGCTGGCAAGAGATGGAGACCTGTCGCCAAATAGCAGTTCTCTAACTTCCTTCTTCAGAAACTCCACACTCATGAGCTCATCTCTCATTTCTGTATTTTGTTTCACAAGCTCTCTCAGCATTTCTTCATTACCCTGCGATTGAGTTTCCAACAAGGTTGCCCTTTCTTCGAGACTTGTCTTAACGGAAAGGAGGGTGTCTACCGTGTCCTTTGCTTCTGCTAGTTGACGGTCTATGTTTTCATACTGAAGCAACTGGGATGTTACGTTCTTCAACCGATCATCAAGGTCTTCATCATCTTCCCTAAAGGAGCCATGATCTGCTTCGATGCCCACTTCTATGCCAGTGGATTGGATGATATCATCTTTATCTTGACGCAGCTGATCAGCTTCTGTTTGCACCCTATACAACTGCTGCTGAAGAGCAACAATGTTGGTTGCCTCCAAAGACAACTGTTCCTTTTCTTCCTCCAGTTGTTTCATTGCAACACTTGCATTTTGCAGTTGCTCCATCAGAACAGAGACTTTTTCTGCATCAGATAGTGTACTTAGGTAAGTTGCGTCCACGATATGCAACTCGTATCTACCCGCTTTGGGGGCCAAATCTGGAGAGTGAGCCTCCAGCGTGAAATCCCCCTTTTTTGCAACCCCGTCCTCAGTCAGTCTTGGAGACGGTTGTGCTCCTGTCTCATCAGAAGTTTCAGTTTGTAAGGAATATTTAGGCTCTTTCATCCCATAAACATTAGTTTCTAGTTTCTGTATTCTTGTTGTCATAGAGCTTTCTTCTTCTTTCTGTGCAGCTCCTTGTCTTGTCACCTCACGTTTGTCTGTTACTGTTGCTTCTTTCTTTTCCGACATTTCTTCAAGTTGTACTTTCATCTCATTATACTTTATCTGCAATTCACTCGCCCCCTGAAGTTCAGCCGCCATCTTGATCTGTATCTCTTGTAGACGGTCGATTTCTTTTCTTGCAGCCTGAAGTTCCACTTTAAGGGACTTAGTCTTTTTCGAATCATCACTCGCCATTTCCTTATCTTTCTTCAGTTTGCTTGCCCGTCTTCTTGCTACCCCTGGCTCTGTTTGAATGTCCTTCGCGTCGCCGCCTTTCTCACTTGATGGCACATTTCTTGTAGAAACAGACCTTTCAATATTGATATCCTCATCACTGGCATCACCATCTTCTTCATTCTCTGTGGAGCTCTCTTTCTTTGTGAGTTTGCTGTCCCTCTTTGTTTCTTCGGAACGTATTTTCTGTCGTGATGCTCCTTTCTCTCTTCTAAGTTTAGCTGCCCGTTTCCTGGCAACTCCAGGGTCTGTCTGTATCTCCTTTGCTTCCACTCTCTCTGATGGACTACTGTCTGATCCATGCAGCAGTGTTTCTTCATTTGGCGACACACTTCTTATGAAAACAGACCTTTCAATCATATCATCGTCACTACCATAATCACCAACTTCATCCTGTCTCAAGCTCTGTATCTCGTTCTGTGTTTCTTTTGTCCATTGCCTTTTGCCAACCCCTGCTCGTTTTTCCATTTTAAGTTTAGCTGCACGTTTTCTGGCAACTCCGCGGTCCGTCTGTATCTCCTTTGCTTCGACTCTGTCTAATGAAATCTGTCCATGCTGATGTAGTTCTTCATTCATCGTGGATACGAACCTTTCAATATTACTATCTTCATCACCACCACCATCAATATCTTCATCTTCACTGGAGCTTCGTCTTTCTTGTTGTGAGACGGTGTTTTTTCTCTTCGTTTCATCTGACGATATATCTCGGCCTGATGCTCCTCTTTCTCTTCTGAGTTTAGCTGCACGTTTTCTAGCAACTCCAGGGTCCGTCTGTATCTCCTTTCCTTCTACTCTCTCTGATGAACTGGTGTTTGATCCCTGTGACAGTGGTTTTTCTCCCCCTACCGAAGCGCCGATTCTGTGGGTGCTAACTTCTGCTTGTAACAACAGCTTTTCCTTCTCCAGCACTTGTATTCTTTCCTTTAATTCTTGAACTTCTGTCTGAATGTCATCTACTTCAGTCGTGATTAATATAGTTGGAGAAGTCCCTGGCGAAACAGACGGTTCAGTGTTACTATCGTCTTGCATTTCGGTCTGCAGTTCCTTCTTCGGTTGTCCCATTTGATTTTCGCTGCCATGAGCCGTTCCCCTGGCCATTGGGTACTCAGCTTCACTATGTCTATCTTGTTTGTTGTCAGTCGGTGTGTCGCTAGCTTCATATTTCACATTTGCAACGCTTTTGTTTGATTCCTGACTTTGTACGTCATCCATAGCCATCGGGAAGTCCGCCTCTTTCTGGTGGGCCATTCTTATTTCTTCTTTTAAGAGTCTCCTTTCTTCTTCAAGCGATTTTATTATTTCCATTGCCTCAGACAGCTCTGCATCAACACCCTCTCCTGTGGTGATTACCACACTTGTTGACATGGTTGTTGTATAGTTAGATGCATCGTCGAGGTTATCGCGTTCTTGTTTCAGGCGTTGAATTTCCTGTTTCGCAGCTTCAAGATCTTTCGTTAGATTTTCGAAATCCCTTTCCTGCTCAACAATTTTGTCCTGTTTCAGTTTGGCTGCACGTTTCTTAGCTATTCCCGAGTCTGTCTGTATCTCCTTTGCTTCAACCTTATCTGCAGTACTTCTTTTCTCTACTTGATGTTGGTGTACTTGTTCTCTTACGACAGACAGCTCGCTCTCGAGAATGCTAACTTCCTTGACTTCTTCTTCTAGTAGCCTCTTTTCTTTTTCCAGTGTTTGTATCTTCTCTAGAGCCCCCTGAAGTTCTGTCTGGACGGTAAAAAAGTTCTGTAGTTCCGTAGTTAGGGACATTTTGGCTTCTTCAAGTTGTGTTTTTAATTCTGTAGCGTCTTGTGATGTACTGTTCAGAGTTTGTTTCTCGTCCTCCAGTAGTTCTATCTGAGTGCGAGCATCCTGTAGCTCTTTCTGAGAAGAAGCAAAATATTTGGACATCTCTTCTTTCTCCTCCTGAAGAATGTTGACCTCCTTCCTTGTCCTCTCCAAGATGCTGGTAAGTTCCTTACTCTTCTTCTCATGTTCTGATGTCTTCTCTCCACTTTCTCGAAGTTCTTGGATAACGTTACGGGCTATGGCTATCTCCTTTTTCAATCCTTCCATTTCGTTGATTTGGTTACTTAAACCTTCTTTTTCCTTCTGTAATGCTTCCAGTGCTTTAGCCTTATCCTCGACCTCCTGCTTGATGACAGCAAATTTCCCTTGAAACTGGGCTAGTTCCTGCTCTGACCTTTTTAAATCCTTCATCTTCTCCTTGAGGCTGCTTACCTCGCTTTCAAGTGATGCGGCATTGGCGACCTCCTTTTCCTTCTGGGCGAACTGTATCTGGTAGACTTCTCTTTCTTTTATTAAATGTTCCTTTTCCGCACGGAAGATGGCCAGTTCTTTTTCCTTGACTTGTAAGTCTCGCTCTGCTTCCGCGGCCTTCTCCAGACGAGATGTTAACTCCACAATCTCAGTCTCAAGTGTGATGACACGTTCGTGGTGCTCCTTTTCCTTCTTCTCACTGAGGCTCTTATTCTGATCTTGTAGCTTCTTATTCTCTAGCTGCAAATCTTGGACGAGTTCCACATTTTTTGTTAAATCGCCCTGTATTTTGTCAAAAAGCTCCGCTTGCGTTGTAAACTTCTCCTGGAGGCTCTGTATCTGTTTTCTTGCTACATGCAGGTCCTCACTCTGTTTTTGAAAGTTGTCCTGCTCCTTTAAGAGCCGTTTGTTTTCCTCACTCAACACTTTCAACTGGTCTTGCGCTTCTTGTAGATCCTTTGCCTTCTGTTTCTGTTCTGACGTCAACAGTGTCTGTTTCTCAGCTTCCAGTGCCTTGATGTGGATACGGGTCTCTTCTAGCTCCTGCACCGACGATGAAAACTTTCCTTCGATCGCGTCCTTTTCTGTTTGCAAGGCGTCCATGTTTTTCTTGAATATCTTTAGGTCATTCTCCAGTTTGGCTGATTCTTCTTTGTGCTTAGACTTTGTATCTTCGTCGCCCTCTCTCAGCTGCTCTATCACCGCGCGTGCCACGGTGATCTCTTTCTTCAAGTCACTTATCTCAGCAACTTGGGTTTCCAGTTCTGCATTTTTAACCTGCAGAGCATCAAGTTCTTTCTTTGTGTACTCAAACTGTTCCTTTGTTGTTGTGAGTGTCGTATCTTTTGCATCCAATTCTTTCACCTGTCCCTGTAGCGTCTGTATTTTCTCCTCTGCTGCTTCAAGCTCCTTTGTTCGACTCTCGGCGTCTTGAAGAAGGACGGCCTTTTCTGACGTGACTGCTGCGAGATTCTCGCGAGCCTCCGTCAGTGCTGTCTCCAAATCTCTCTCCATCTTTTCGGTATCCCTGGCTTGCTCCACTAGAACAGCTAGCGTCTCCTGCAAGACTTCTATCTTTTCTTTTGCTTCCCTTACGTCTTCCTTATGTCTGTTGTATGCCGCCTGGTCCTCTAATAGACTTGCTCTCTCACGTCTTGCTACATCAAGGCTCTCTTTAACGTCTTGGAGTTCTTTCTCAGTTTCCTCCTGTTTCTTTAGGTCAACGTTTAGTTTTTCCACTTCCTGTTCCAGTAGTTGTACCTTCATAAAGTCCCTGGCTGTTTCATCTACCTTCAGACTAAGTGCCCCCCGTTCACTCTCCAACCTTGCATTTTCTGTTTGCAGGGCCCCTACTTGCTCAAGAGTCTCCACCAACATTACTTCGGCCTTCTTAGATACTTCAAGTTGTGCTTTCAAAGTTTCTATCTCTTGGCTCATCACCGATAATTTTGACGCTTCTCCTTCAAGTCGAGTCTTCTCATCCTCAAACTTATACTTCTGCTGTCTAACGGTGTCAAGTTCTGCCCTTTTGGAAGCTAAGATCTCCTCTGTGTATTCCAGTTCATCAGTCTTCTCCTTCAGCTGTGCTTGCAGGCTACTTATCCCTTCTGTGAGCTCACGTAACGCACCATCGCCTCCGAGGGCAATGACCTCCCGTGACCTCTCGACCTGTTGTGCGTAGTTGTCTTTCTCTGTGGTCAGACGTTCGATTTCAGATCGTAAGTGTGCGACCTCCTCCTGGGCTTTTTGTGTCTCCGTCCTTGCATCAGCCGAGTGTTGTACTTGCTCAGCGAGCGTGGAGTTTTCCTCCTTGAGTTTGTCAATTTGGACTTGCATGTCAACCACCTGTTGCTCATACTGCGCATGCGTAAATGACTCGCCTTGCACTAGATTGTTCTCAATGATGGTCTGCATTGCGTCATTTGATTGACTCTGTGCCGTTTTAGGTCGCTCCACTTGTACTGTCAATGATGCATTTCCCTCTTGGAACAATGCCAATCTAGCTTCAGGTTCAAGTTGTTCTAACGCCCTCTTGTCACCCTCTATTTCCTGAAACTCCCGCCGATGGCCCCCAGTATTATCGGCGTCATTTACCTTAGATGGACTGAGAATTTGCACTTCCTCAACCTTCACTTTTAAAGTTTTGTTTTCAGTGATTAACTGTGTGACCTTTGTCAGTAGCTCTTCTTTACTGTAATTTTGCAGGGTGTGTATGTCCACTTCACCCAAGGCTTCCTGCCCCATGGCAATTGTTACAAAACTGTCCTCTACTTCTGCGGAATCGGGGTCATATGTTTCACCTAGTGTTTCCAGTCTATTCTTTAGTACCTTGTTTTCTACTTCTAGTGAGTGGACTTTCTGAACTAGGTTTTGCTGACCAAACTGGACAGATGTTACTGCGACATCAGCTGTACTGTCTCTGTGTTGGGCTTCATGGAACGTTTCGTCTGTTGTCTGTGTACTCGACCTGAATACCTTAACCGTTTGGCTTACTTTTGTGACAGTGTCAATAGCCTCCTCGCTTCGGATTCCTGTCTGAGTCAATGTTTGCACGGATCCAAGCTGTAATGTCTGTGAGGATCCGGCCGCATGTTCCTCGGTCGATGTCCCACAAGTCGGGCACTGAAGCGCGTGAGAATGGGACGTAATTCGCCCTCCCCCTTCGTCCCCTTCGCCTGCCGCCATGGCAGCACTGGCGCCCATCGTGTCACGTAACGACGCATTTTCCTCCTCTAGCTTCTCGATTTTCTCAAGATAACTCTTTACTAACTTCTTGACCTCGTCAACTTCCTCCAAGCCGACTAGCTCTGTTTGAACAGTAGCCGCCGTTCCAGCTCCCAGGACGGCTTTACGTGTGGTAGTTACTGTAGTGCTACTGACACTCACCTGGGTGGAACCGGTCGACTCTTCAACCGTCGGTGAGTCCTCCCCCTCCTTCCGCACCACCTTGTACTTGATCTTCTGGAACGGCGACGACGTGTCGCGGATCATCTTGACGCTGTTCTCCCACCGACCAGTGTACAGAAAGGAATTTAGGCGTGTTTGTCCGAGAAGCGGGCGCAGTGTCTGCGCATGGCGTCCGCCATGCTGTGGGACGACTCACCTCACCTATCCAGCCAGACGGGTGTTTTGTTCAGTCACGCAAGCGTTTAAAGCTCTCATTAATTATTCCGCTTCTCCCCCGTGGTCTGCTTTCACCTGCGGCAAGATGGAGGGAGGACGGACAGGTTTCCCCCATTGGAAAACGGGGCGTGTGCCTATTCATAATGCAGGCTTATTAAAATGACACAAGGTCTGTTCTGCGCAGCAAACTCTATTATGCCGACATGATTGTCGTCCACTTATCGTCGCTATGGCGATTTCACACTGTCTAGAGCGGAACAAGTCTTTCAGTTGTGTAAACATTTAACGTTGCAGACTAATTCATCATACGGATTGCCTGTGATAACTGTTGGGATCTAACACTCATATTAGATTGGATGATATATTTTACATATAGGTTCGAGCTTGTAATACAGGATCAATGGATACAGGCGTTCTATAGAGAAGCCAAAGCAGTGCAGACGACTACATTCGTAATTTGCTCTACGCACAATAGAAAAGGCTAACAGGGGGCAAATCTTATGAGAACAATTATAGCTAGTGCCATTAAGGGGACGGGGTGAAACCTTGGGCCGAAACCCTTATCCTAACGATCCCTACTCTCGTAACCAATCTATTGTAAAAACAACAGCAACATACCGTGTTGTCTCTGTGCGGGTGCTCACGTACACACGACGGTGTCGGGTGGCGGAGGTGCGGGGTAAATAGAATAGAACAGGCTAGTAAGAATTAGGCTATGCAAATATCGACTGCTGTATGAACCTTTAACCTTGAAATCTCTACGGTCAACTCGTATCTACAGCCAACACAGTCAACCTCTGTACAAGTTATCGGAGTGCACTGGGTATATGTCCACATGATCTATCACCTATGCCTCACCATTTGCCTCATGCATATGGGACTGTGGCACTTTTGAATGGCACTTTGAACTTCTAACCTTTCTTTTCTTAGCGTTGTCTGCTTGGCTGTAATGATCACACCCTGGCTGAAATAATTGAAAGTATTGCTGACAACTTTGGGTTAGAAGGTATATATACATACTACAGTATTAAAGAGGTTCTTTTTGTTGTCTCATCCTGAAGCTTCGATGTCCCATTTCCCGCAGAAAACTGAGAAACAAATGATGCACAGCTCAGTTATCAATTTTAGTACATTATGCATGCATCACATGAAGTACATGAGATGTGGCACAGTGGCCTGTTAGGGTGCTAACAGAAATACGACTTAGAATTCTCTACACCCCCAGTACAAGTATATAGCCATCCCGTCATGAGGGTCTGCATGGGGGGTCCTGACAACGCTTTACGCTAAATTCAGGACGGTCGACTACGTTTTACGTTAAATTCCGAAGGCTGGCAACGCTTTACGCTCAATTCAGAAAGGCCGGCAATGGTTTACGCTAAATTCTGAAAGACTGGCAACACTAGGCAAGGGCGGGGGGCATGCAAGGGAAGTCCGGGGAAATTGTGAAATCCTGACACCCTGAGACGCGTTTCCTACGTTTTTTTGGCTATTATATAAAGCTGAGTTAAATGACATTTCTATCAGCAAAAAGGGTGTTTGAGTTTGACACGTCACATCCCCCAACATCATTTTCAGAATTTCGAGCGCAAGGGAGGACCATGAAAATTTTGAAATCTTGACCCTCTAAAATGATATTTCCTGCATTTTATTTGATGGGCAAATTTGCCCATCAAATAAATAAAGCTAATTTATAACTTCAATGACATTTCTATTAGCAATTTTTAGCAGTACAATTTTCACCATGTCGATGACCGAATAGTCGCAAAGGAGGTCCGGCAAAATTTTGAAATCTTGATCCTTTGAAACGCAATTTCCTTTGTTTTGAGGGATAAAATGTACTGGTAGACTACAATTCAACTTACGAAATTTGGGAGGCCAGACTACGATTTACGGGTAATTTTTAGGCTAGATTACGTTTTACGTAAAATTTTTGGGCTAGATTACGCTTACGTGAAATGCACTGGCTACGCTTTACGGTAAATTTTCCATTCTCACTACGAATTACGTGAGACAAAATAGCTGGCCTGCCTACGCCTTACGGAAAAGAGCATGCAGACCCTCCGTTATGTCTTGTTCATTATACGTCTATGATTCTAATCAAAATGGATCCGGACGCGCTGTCCAACTTTTGACACAGAAATAGTTTATTGGTATAGATTAAGAGACAGTGGGCAAGAAAGTTGCACGGCGTAAGCCTTTGCCCTACATTTCCAAGGTCCTTTTCGTACATTCATAGATTCCGACATGGTTCTGTTGTTTAACACATATGTAACAACACACAGTTTGGCAGTTTGTTTGAACCTTTATCTATTTATGAAAGCTCAAATCGGCCTACAGGCCACTTTTCATTGGGGTCATGAGGAAAGAAGTAAGGGTCAGATAAAATACAACAAATGTAGATGACATCATTTAAGTCCTAATCATTCTATTAACATACATCATTACAGCGGACGTCCATCAAAATCAATAATGTTTGTCGAATGCCAAGCTTTGAATTTTTCCGTACAGTACTTTTACTTGCCCTTTTGGCTTTGTATAAGGTGTATATTAAATACAGTCGCATTAATACAGTATATATCTGATGGGAATAGCCACCAAGAATGCCTTGACAGTCATGCCTGGCCATACCTACCCTCCAAGCAGAAGTTGGTGGGGAAAATTACGACCTTTTATGCTCCGAAACGGGGGATACAATATTTCCCCACTAATCTCTGCTTGGTGAGTTGGCCGTACCTAATACTGACGAAATCAGTAAGCGTCTAACTTCCATTTTGATATTGGCCTTACGGGGCTTACTTAAGTTTTTGTTCTTATATACTTTGTAGCTGTAATGCATTTCTTATCGGCATCACCCTGGCAGTGGCAGTGTGATGCAAATGAAGTTAATATGGCTTCAAATATGGCTTCATTTGGCGTTGGTTGGTTCTTGTGTATTCGTCAGGGAGTTTGTAATCGTACAGTTACATATACGATGATGCTCCTCCAAAAACTAGATAGATTAGATATGTACAAAACGCTGGCCTTAATTACGCAGCGTTACCGACCGGTGAAGCCGGTGCTGGTGCTTCCTGCTTTGCACCCTCTGCTTCCTTTGCTTTGGCTTTCTTGAGTTTCAGTTGTTGCTTCCACGCTGGTTCCTTCTTCGCGGATGGGGCATCCGTGGTGGCCTTTCCAGGCGACGCTGGTTTCTTCGTCGATGGTTTTGGCGCCGCCGTTTCTTCGGCCGGTGGTGGTGCCGGTTTTTCTTCGGCTGGTGCCTCTGTAGGGGCTTTTGATGCAGATGATTCTGCTGGTGCTTCCTTTGCTGATTCAGCTACTTTTGCTGGTTCGGGTGCTGGAGGTTCGGGTGCTGGTGCTGGCTCTGCTACGGGTGGGCCCTGTGCTGGTTCTGCCGCTGGAGCTTCCGGTGTCGGAGTTACTGGTGCAGGGGTTGCTTCTGCTACCGGAGCTTCCGGTTCTGGTGCTGATTCTTTTGCTGGAGCTTCGGGTGCCGTCTCTTCCGGTGCTGGCGCTGGTTCTGCTGCCGGAGCTTCCGGTACCGGAACTTCTGGTGCTGGTTCTGCTGCCGGAGTTTCCGGTGCTGGTGCTAGTTCTTCTGCCGGAGCTTCCGGTGCTGGTGCCGGAGCTTCCGGTGCTGGTGCCGGAGCTTCCGGTGCTGGTGCCGGAGTTTCCGGTGCTGGTGCTGGAGCTTCCGGTGCTGGTGCCGGAGCTTCCGGTGCTGGTGCCGGAGCTTCCGGTACTGGTGCCGGAGCTTCCGGTGCTGGTGCCGGAGTTTCCGGTGCTGGAGCTTCCGGTGCTGGTGCTGGTTCCAGAGCTTCCGGTGCTAGAGTTTCCGGTGCTGGTGCTGGAGCTTCCGGTGCTGGTGCTGGTGCTGATGTTATCTCCTGCTCTGGTTTATTCTCCTCTACAGGTGGTTCGGGTTTTGCTTCTGCAGCTTCGGGCTCAGCTGCTGGAGGGGCAGGTTCGGGTTCCTTAGCAACGGGTTCTGGTTCCGGAGTAACCGGCTCTGGCTCTGTTACAATTGGTTTGGCTGGTTTAGGTTCTTCAACGACTGCCACCTCTTCCTTAGCAGCAGG
The DNA here is from genome assembly GCF_000003815.2 of Branchiostoma floridae. Taxonomy (NCBI): domain Eukaryota; kingdom Metazoa; phylum Chordata; class Leptocardii; order Amphioxiformes; family Branchiostomatidae; genus Branchiostoma; species Branchiostoma floridae. Next base: position 12,465,376 of record NC_049987.1, on the reverse strand, counting down.
TTCGGGGTCCTCAGCAACTGGTTCCGGTTCCGGAGCTGGGACGTCTGCTACAGGAGGCTCAGGTTCACAGGGGGCGGGAGCTGGTAGTACATCTGGCTCGGTTGGCGCAGGTTCAGGAATCACCGCCTCGGGTTCTTGAGGCGTCTCAGACACTTCCACAGCAGGCGCAGGCTCCGGGGCAGGTTCTGGAGAAGGTGCGGACTCTTCCTCTTCGGACTCCATCGGACCGATGACTTTCGTCAGTTTGGTGGATGCTTCCTCAAGATCAGAGCCAAGAGCAAGAACGCTGCGTGGATAAAAAAGGAAAGGGGACACAGTAAGGACTCAAAGTATATTCCAAAAACTACAGCCACTTATCATGCATGTACTAATCATCAAAGCCATTTAAAAAAAACATATAAGGCTCTTGATTCCAGAAGTGGACCAAAGCTTGCAGTTAATATTAGCGACACTTGAATGTGAAAGTATTGCACTGTATGATTGGCTAGAACATGTGACGTCCTGGACATGGATTGTCACATTCATTGTCAGTTGCACGCCCCAGCGCTACCATGTTGTTATGACTTTATTCCAAACAAGACCTACTTGTAGTAGTGCCCCTTCTTGAAGAGGTGCACCGGCCTCCTGATTGCAGGGAAGTACTTGGCGGTGGTAAGACTGATCAGTTTTGTGTCCATGGCGCTAAGGAACGCCCGGTGACGCCTCCATGGTGGCGGCACGCGCCGGTAGCAGTATATCTGGGACATCTGAAATACATGGTGTTAGAAAAGAGTCAGCCTACAAATGTCGTATGGTGATATTTACGATGAAGTTAATTCTGAATCTGAACACTTGGAAGAATTTTGACGCATGTTAATTGTGAGGAATGTGACAGAACTTGACAATACCAAACGGATACCTGTTGGGGTCATATATTCAAACCGGGGCCCAGTCGGGCTATTTTTGGGAACGAACATTTAAGGTGTGAATCAAGAAATATGCACAAGTTTGTGAGACTGAGCCCCGGTTTGAAAATGTGGCCCCAGCAGGTATCTGTTTGGTATTGTCAAGTTCTAACACGATCGATCGAAATATTGACGACCTATCGAAAAACAACTTCATCGGGCAGAATAACCATAACGTAATAACGCTAACGGTAGCCCCCAATCAGATACAAGGAATGGGAAATCGCAACGATTCTATGTATATAGGGAATTCACCATGTGTATGGGGAATTCATTGTGGCGTTTTATTTTGTTATAACGGAATAAGCAGTTGATTGATTTTACTCACTTTCCTATTTATGTTGGCCGATCTTGGTGTAAGCTGTTGTGCTGTCGGTTGGTAGTGGCCACTAGTGCAGTGTGCTGACGTTCAGTGGTAGAAACAGTAGCATGTATTCCTGGACAAGCCGATAAAGATGTATTAGCAGAGCTCGAGAGTCATGTACTCCTGCTGAAACAACCTTAAATCAAAATAAAGTGAAGCCCAGACTAGGAATGACGAATGCACAGAACGCGATCCGATTATCATGGTGAAAACGACTAGCCTGTGTACCATGATAGTTTGCCTTGTCTCCTGTGCGTATAGGACAGCTAACTAAGATGGCGCGCGGCTGGCAATCAACCACATCGCCACAAAATTGTCTCTTACGTAGTCTTGATATATCATTGTAGGTCGACGCGAAGTGTACGAAGTCGAAGTTGATGAAGGTATACTTTGGCCACTTCTGTCGTCAAGACAGCATATGTCCACATACACGTAATCGTGCTAAACTAGAGGTTCACATTCTAAGGAAGTTAAGTCTCTATTCAAAACTGCTGCACTTTCTTAATTCCTTTGAAACAACAAAGTCTGAATTGTGATGGTATTTACATACGTACTGTACACACGTCTTACTGGAGAATTACTCTAAAACTTAGGAGGTAAACTTTGCGGTAAAAAAAGAATTGTTAAAACCCTGCATAACATTTAAAATTTAAAAAAATTCTTGACGCATTAATTGAGCTAGAAATCTGAACGAACGATAGAACATTGACATCAATATTTACAGAAACATGGTACATAGGTAATCATCCGGACTGAGAATTGTTTGGGGTACATTAAGATATATAAGTAACGTAACACCAGAGTGTTCATTGATATTTGTTCAAACAGTTCTATCATCTAGGAAATAGCAGAGTTTTTATGCATGACGCTTCGTACGGCAGATAGGAGTGTTCAGTTTGTCGGAATCCCGTGTCTGACGTCCGGATATCTGGCTCCTGAGCGGTGGAAGCCAGGTTCTGAATTCAGAGTTGAGCAGTTTTTTGGCAACAGTCAAACAGAGATTTGTATGGCGTTCTCGAAGTTTGTCGATCTAAAACAAACCGTCGATGTCATGAATCGTTCCTATCGGAGATGTTTCCAAGGGAGCAAAACCAAGTAAAAGCCCTACTGGTAAACGTATCTTCTACATTAATATCCTCAGGTTCGAAATTGGCTCCAGGAAAATTCAAGTACTTCCTCTTCAAAAGGACATTTACAGTTCAAAGGAAGGTGCAGTCGGACTTGACGTTCGAGGTTACCTGTAAGACATTTTTGAAACCGCTTACCTACCTTAGCCTTCTCGAAGCGAAGCGCGTCGTGTCCAGTCCCAGACGTCTCGTCTATAGATCTTACTCAGTCTGAGGCGAGTAAATCAGGACTGAAAACGTCTTTTTGTTTACCGGCAATTTATAACTCTTCACCACTTATGGAAGGGTAAACGGTTATCAGAACACTGTGAGCACATCGCACTGTCAGTCCTGTGTATTGAATTTCCGGTCGGGTGCTTCACTTGTCATTCAGTAAGTAAGATATCCCCTTTATTTGGACGCTGCATTTGAAAACGTTTTTGTCTACCTGCTAAATTGTGTTATATCTGATACCTCCCAGTCTTAAAATGGGAGGATATCGAAGCCTGTTATTAAGAAAAGTGATAGTCTACCACGAGGTTTCGAGAACTAATGAATTGCAAATACTCGTAAGCAGCTACGTCCGGACGACGATATGCGAATAATGGGGCCACCATAGCCAAGTTAAGACTTGTGAAATATTCTAAAAGTAGGATACGTCAGAGCTCAGTCTATTAGATACGTGTTTTGGTAGCTATAGCCGGAGTATCCAGTCGAAAGTAGGTCTCGTTTACGTTTCATAACTGCATCAGAGAACTTCGATTGGGAATGTTCTATGCCGGTTCTTCTCTTCTGGTATCTCAGTCATGTCGTTACAGACCAAGGGCGTTCCACTCCTTTTGTTTCTTCTCTATATGTTATATCAAGGTCAACCTCTTATTTTAACCTCCTCGTTATATTACACGTACCACATGGCAATGGTATTCCTGATTTAGCTCATCTAATAATTACTTAGCTTGAAAGTTCATCTGTGTTGGCATACATTAAAGAAATGCCAACACTTTACATCCAATACTGGAATTAAACTATAGGGATTTAGCCCTCTAAATATTCGGACGAACTCTGACGACCTTGTTCACAGAATGACGGACTCTTCTATCTCCAGCAGTTATCTAATACACTACAATGTGTATATACGAAGGGTGATCAATAAGTCCTCGGCCTCACCAACAAATAACAAGCACAACTCAGATTTTCAGGCGAAACTTCATAGTATGAAGTCTTTTATCAATATCCTCCAAATTTCAAATCATTGGAGTCATTACTTTCCAGGCATTCGTTTTTTCTAAATTAGAAGGTAAGTGGCGAGAAAAAAGTGGTGTGAATTGTGATCAGACATGTGTGGGTCGAGTTCCCCATGCCGTAAATTAACAAAAGACATTGTCAAAATGTTTGATAATGATTCTCTTCATATTTCAAGCAAAAAGAATTGGGTTTCTAACTTCCAGCAGCGCAAATTGACCCGCACACTCAGGTCAGGTCAATTGTCCACGTTTTTTTCCTTCTCCCTCACCTAACGTTACTGGGTGTCGCCTGCAAAGTAATGATCACAATAATTTGAATTTTGGTACAAATTTATATAAGACTTTATACTTGACATCTATGCTTCGAAATCTGAGCTGAGCTTATTATTTCTCGGTAAATCCTAGGACTTATTGATAACCCCACGTACATGTATAAAGTCTTATATAAGTGTGTACCAAAATTAAAATTATCGTGATCATTATGTTGCAGGCGACACCCAGTAATGTTAGGTAAGTTATAACGAAAAAAGAGGTGGACAATTGATCTGCAACCTGAGGTGTGAGATCAAATTGTCTGATCACACTTCACCCTTCTTTTTCTCGCCACTTACCTTCTAATTTAGAAAAAACGAATGCCTGGAAAGTAATGACTCCAATGATTTGAAATTTGGAGGATATTGATAAAAGACTTCATACTATGAAGTTTCGCCTGAAAATCTGAGTTGTGCTTGTTATTTGTTGGTGAGGCCGAGGACTTATTGATCACCCCTCGTATGTCTGTTTTTAATGGAACCCTATTTTCTTGGCCTTCTTGTTAGCAAATAACGCAGCTGGTCATTCATGTATGTCAGAAAACCCAACCTTTGTTTACATTCAACGCAGCACTAACACTTTCGAAATCAAATCTCACATGACACAAAAGAGCGGATGATAAGTTATACTCCATTTGTTCCACCAATATCGTAACAAAATTCCTTAGTTCCCAAACAACGAATGACAGAGGTAACGTGGGATAGCGTCACAAGTACACAAACTAAATTTTGAAAACAAAGCTCAAGTTTGGACAATATCTATCAACATAACACAAGATAAGCTCTCAATTCCTCCGACAGGTCGTTGATATTACGAGATATCTACGACAATATTACTACGCTTGTGATGCACAAGGTTGTTTTCGTTAGAAATACCAGCCTATATATAACCTTAGTTCCTGCAAATCGAAAAACAACTTTAACGGACGGAATAAACATAATATGATAACGGTAGCCTCCAATCAGATACAAGAAAGGGAATTCGCATGTATGTTCTTAGACGGCTCCTTTTTTGTCTGGCTGTCTTTTGCGAATTTCAAAGGAAAGACGAAAACTGTTTATCATGCAACATGGAAGCACGCTGAATCTTGGACAATATGATATGTGTCATGACAGTGTGCAAAAAAATCCGCAGCACGGCACTACAGGTTGAAGAACGTTCTTCAGGGCTGCAGATTCAGTCCGACTTCAGTAAAGGTAGCAGCAAACTGGCAGAGACTGGCCCTGGCGTCCTCGGCATCCGCAGGCAGCGCGAAGTCCACAGGAACCACCACGAAGTTGGGCCGCCCGTCCTCACGATAGAACGGCAAGCTGTGCAGCAGCGCCTCTAGGAGATCCTCGTGTTTACTGCAGTGCCAGGACATCTGCTGTGCCAGTGTTGATCCCTCGCTAACTCTGCCGACGTAACCCTGGGGTGGGGGAGAAAGGTAACAAATGTCAATGTAGGCACGAAATAATTCTGGAAGTATGCTACGCACCTTTCACGCGTCCAAGTCATTGACCATTGTTTAATCTTACAACGTTATTTTGTTGGTATGAAAAACTATGATGTAAGTACTCAAATGTAATAACGTTTAAGTAACTTTACACACCTGACACCTCGGCCCGAAGAGTCCAATCTGTAGGTCTTCACAGAAGACATCAACATAGTAGATGACGTTTGTGAGGTTGGACTGGCCTGCACAGAACGCTTCTATAGAACCCCGGTAGGCGGCGTCCAGGGCCCCACCCGCGTTCTCGGCCACCACCCTCCAGCGCTCCCGACACGTCCGGGCCAGGGTCAGCATACCTGGGGTAAGTCAATGGACATCGTGGCGTTCAAAAGGTGTACCACAAAAGAAGTAACGCAAATGAAAAGAGGTGTAGAAAGCAACCACATATCGAGCTGCTCCACCCACATTTTCTCATCATTGTGTTTTCAAAAATCATTTATGTTTGCAAGGCATCCCATGTAATAAAAATTGTTACCTTTCAGAACAGGTGAATCTCGAAGCCGTGATTCCCATTGGTCTGTGGTCACATGAGCAGGTTTTCCCGTGAAGCAGTTGGTGAAGACGAGCCCATGCCCCTCCCCTCCCCCCAGAGTGGGCGTGACCTGAGAGAGGAGACGGTGCCGTGAGTACAGATGTGTGATCATGAATCTTTGATTACATTTGAATGTCATTCTATCAATAATCTATTTTCTCACTTATCCAAAAAGTCCCCAAGAGGCCCATACATCAGTTGAATTGTACACCTCAATACATGACTTTTTGCACGATTGCCCTCTAGTGAGCTGCTTGGGCAAATATGTCATGCACATCATGATATTGCTATCTTATTGTGAACTATCTGTAACAAAAGCACGATTTGTCTGGAAGTTGGTACAAAACCATATATTAGGGTAGCCTCCTTCACCGGCCTCTCTGGGAAGCTTGGCAATTTTTTTTTGGGGGGGGGGGGGGCGGTATGTCGATCGCG